>NC_136594.1:3151442-3208942 GCF_910589615.1 Taurulus bubalis | reverse complement strand
TTGTATTCCTGTGATCTCTGATAATGAGTAATGATCAATATGTTGTAACGCTTCATGTCATCCACTTATTGGTCAGTTCAGTTGTTAAAAACTGTATTACTAATCATATTTGGGCCTTATTTTCTGTATTCTTTCCCTTTTTTGTTGGAAATATTTCACATTTATATATATATATATATATATATATATATATATATATATATATATATATATATGTTATTTTGTTTCTTCTTCCCCCACATTTTTTACTATTCATTTTTGGACAATTTTTCAAACATATTTTACTCATATTTACCGACATTCATCTGACATTTTTCACAAATATTCCAGACATTTGTTTACATTTCAAATATTTTCTTCTGTTTTTCACGTATTCTAAAACATCTAAAATAATTTTTAAACATTTTTCACATATTTCTTTGACATATACATTTAAAACCGCTTGTCTGATCTCACATTTATCTAAAAAGCTGATTTGGCCAGAGACAGATCCAATGTTTCCTCAACAGCTTCTTATCATATCTCCAAAACAAAACAACATCTGAAGCACAAAGAGATATTTATGTGTTGCCTTATTCGTCCAATCAGGTGTGAGAAAGCTTAATCTGGTCTGTCTCTCTGTGCCTGTCTGTCTCTGTGTCTGTCTGTGTGTGTCTGTCTGTCTGTGTCTGTCTGTCTGTGTCTGTCTGTCTCTCTGTGTCTGTCTGTCTCTCTGTGTCTGTCTCTCTGTGTCTGTCTCTGTCTCTGTGTCTGTGTCTGTCTCTGTGTCTGTCTCTCTGTGTCTGTCTCTCTGTGTCTGTCTCTCTGTGTCTGTCTGTCTCTCTGTGTCTGTCTGTCTCTGTGTCTGTCTCTCTGTGTCTGTCTCTCTGTGTCTGTCTCTCTGTGTCTGTCTGTCTCTCTGTGTCTGTCTGTCTCTGTGTCTGTCTCTCTGTGTCTGTCTCTCTGTGTCTGTCTGTCTCTCTGTGTCTGTCTGTCTCTCTGTGTCTGTCTCTCTGTGTCTGTCTCTCTGTGTCTGTCTGTCTCTGTGTCTGTCTCTGTGTCTGTCTGTCTCTGTCTCTGTGTCTGTCTCTCTGTGTCTGTCTCTCTGTGTCTGTCTCTGTGTCTGTGTCTGTCTCTGTCTGTCTGTCTCTCTGTGTCTGTCTCTCTGTGTCTGTCTCTGTGTCTGTCTGTCTGTCTCTGTCTCTGTGTCTGTCTCTCTGTGTCTGTCTCTCTGTGTCTGTCTCTCTGTGTCTGTCTCTGTGTCTGTCTGTCTCTGTCTCTGTGTCTGTCTGTCTCTGTCTCTGTGTCTGTCTCTGTGTGTCTGTCTCTCTGTGTCTGTCTCTCTGTGTCTGTCTCTGTGTCTGTCTCTGTGTCTGTCTGTCTCTGTCTCTGTGTCTGTCTGTCTCTGTCTCTGTGTCTGTCTCTGTGTGTCTGTCTCTCTGTGTCTGTCTCTCTGTGTCTGTCTCTCTGTGTCTGTCTCTCTGTGTCTGTCTCTCTGTGTCTGTCTGTCTGTCTCTGTGTCTGTCTCTCTGTGTCTGTCTCTCTGTGTCTGTCTCTCTGTGTCTGTCTCTCTGTCCAGGTACTGAAGACCGGCGTCTGAGCTATGAGTGCAACAGTAAGCCGGTGTGTCCCTCTAAGTGTCGCTGTGAGGCCAACGTGGTCGACTGCTCCAACCTGCGACTCACCAAGTTCCCCGAGCACCTGCCCTCCTCCACTGAAGAGCTGTGAGACTCATGCACACATGCACACCTGTAATACTTAATATACATTATTATATATACATTATTATATATATTCATTAGGGTGGGCACGCTAACGCGCTAAAACGAAAAAAAATAAATACAATATTTAATTGACCAGTCATATAGAAGCACTACAAAAATAAAATACATCTTTTTTTCTTCCCTGGCATATATTTTTGATTTATATACTGTTGTTAACTTGCTGTTGCTCCAGAGTGTTATATTGTTCTGATAACATTACATTAAAATAAAAGCGCGCAATACACTAGTTTTTACTTCATTATTGAATTTGGCGCATAATGCAATTAATTGCGATTAATCTCAGAAAAATCATGTGATTAATCAGTTACATTTTTTCAACTTTGCCCAGCCCTAATGTATATATATATATATATTTAATTTAATTATTTACAACAAAAATAAACAGCAACTACTTACTCTGTAGAAGCTGGACCTTGATAAATTCCTTTTTTTTAATTCTTCATAATTGATTATCAAAGTTTCCGATCCCAAAGTGTCCCAGAGTTCCTCCACAGTTGTGCGTCTCCTCGGTTGTGTGAACATCCGCTGACCCTCGGCCTCGTTGTCTCTTCTATTTCGGAGGATGCTTTTGACTTTAAAGTGCACTGCGTTCCCCACGCGGCCCGTCCCTGCGGGGTCGACGGCGTTGAAGCAAAACAACACTCCTACACATGTACATACTGTACACACACTCACACACTCACAGGCACTCTATGGAGACATGTTGTGTGGACTCGTGCCGCATGGCTGCACTCTGCCACGCGTCCCACAGCGACTCCTCTGCTAACCTTGTCTTTTCGCTCTGTGTCCTCCTCACATGTGTCTCGCCCCCTGCGGCCGTCCCAAGGCGCCTCAACAACAACGACCTCTCCGTGCTGGAGGCCACCGGCGCCTTCAAGGGCCTGTCGCAGCTCAAGAAGATGTAGGTCACACAAAAACACACCAACGATGTGATGTGATTCAATCAAAGGGAACTTCTGTGAGATCTCGTTTCCCCGCCTGCACCGTGACCTTTAAGGGATGAAGTGTGGTTGTTTTCATGGTTCTTCTCCAGTGTGTGTGTCTGTGTGTGTGTGTGTGTGTGTTACATGCAGGAGTTCTAGACTGTAAAACATCTTTTAGCCACCTAAAAAAACAAATCAATGTAAGTTTGAGAGCTCTCGTCAAAGCCATCAGACTCCATTGATAAAAACTGTCATTTTTTTACCGCGGCCTCACTCGATTAGTTTGTTTGTGTTATTGTGTGACTTGTTGTTTTTTTAATGACGTAGTTTGGAGTTATAGGTCACATAAACACAAACAAACTACTACTACAATACTTTAAATACAGTGTTCATTTAAACCGATATAGATTATTTTAGGAGTCCACAGCAGAACATGAATTTGCTCCCGTGCCGGTTCTTTCTTTCTTTCTATCATTTTATTTTAAGTTACACATTACCTCACATTACTAGACAACACAAAACAACAACAAATAAGTCAAATAAAAAATACATAACAGCATAACAACCAACTATACAACAATCAGACAAGGACAGAAAAACATGGACAGAAGTCGAACATAAATCATCATAAATTATCATCCTCCATATTGAACCTACTATAACAGTTGTATTGATCTCATTCACAAATGCTGGTTCTGGTTCTACAAACTCCATCTACTGCAGTACACCTCTGACTCGGGAGAAGAACCTCACTTCAAAACCTCCAAACTATCCCTTTAATCCCTTTTCAAGCAGTTCAGACTAAACTACTCTGCAGGTAAACTATTTCATTAATAGTGTTTTTCCCTGGAACAACACGGACCAAGTACTCCAGACGGCTCCAGGAGTTTTATTTAATTGATTCATTTCAACACTGGAGAACAAGTCCCCCAAAATGTGTTCTTGTCTCTGGAGCCCTTTAAGCCCTCACCCCAACCCTAACCCCTAATCCTATTTATTGTTTAAGTTGTGCTTAGAGGTTGTACCTGGGGATTATATATTATTGTAGCCTTGATTTTTATGTTTAATTTGACACCTAACATGTTTTTCTTTATTTATACCATGTTTTTTTCTTGATTTGTACCTTTTGACCTGATATAAATGGGTCCGCTAATTAGGGGACCGATTTATATCAGGTCACGAGGTACAAAAAAGGTAAAAATCAAGAATAAATGGGTCCCCTAATTAAGACTCAACAGGTTTAAGTGAGCGACCGAAAATTAGCTGTGTGAAAACATTTCGTTCTTCCTTCCAGAAACTTGAGCAACAACAAGATCTCTGAGATCGAGGACGGGGCCTTCGAAGGCGCCTCGGCGGCGATGGAGCTCCACCTGACGGCCAACCACCTGGAGTCCGTGAGAGGGAGCATGTTCAAGGGCATGGAGGGGCTGCGCATGCTGTGAGTCCTCCGGCCTGCACTGTTTAAATTACACGTCTGGTTCGACATCAAACACTGTGACGGAGCTGGTTTACAGGATATTTATCTGAGACTGAGCTACAGAAGCATAAAGTGCATCTTTGCATGGACAGAAGCCATCGAGGTTTCCCTCATTTGTAAATGAAATACACAGACACACACAGTTCAACAAATAAAAACAAAAAGAGGACGATGTACCCTAGACTACGTTCTATGTAGCCTAGCCTATGGTCCATGTCCCATAGCGTACACTCTATGTAGCCTAGCGTACGTTTTATGGAGAACAGCGTACGTTCTATGTAGCCTAGCCTACGATCCATGTTCCATAGTGTACGTTCTATGTAGCCTAGCGTACGTTCTATGTAGCCTAGCCTACGATCCATGTTCCATAGTCTACGTTCTATGTAGCCTAGCATACGTTTTATGTAGCCTAGCGTATGTTTTATGGAGCCTAGCGTACGTTCTATGTAGCCTAGCGGACATTTTATGTAGCCTAGCGTACGTTCTATGTAGCCTAGCGTACGTTCTATGTAGCCTAGCATACGTTTTATGTAGCCTAGCGTATGTTATATGTAGCCTAGCATACGTTTTATGTAGCCTAGCGTACGTTATATGTAGCCTAGCCTACGTTCTATGTAGCCTAGTCTACGTTATATGTAGCCTTGTGTACGTTCTATGTGGCCTAGTCTATGTTATATGTAGCCTAGCCTACGTTATATGTAGCCTTGTGTACGTTCTATGTGGCCTAGTCTATGTTCTATGTAGCCTTGTGTACGTTCTATGTGGCCTAGTCTATGTTATATGTAGCCTAGCCTACGTTATATGTAGCCTTGCGTACGTTCTATGTGGCCTAGTCTACGTTATATGTAGCCTAGTCTACGTTATATGTAGCTTTGCGTACGTTCTATGTGGCCTAGTCTACGTTACATGTTGACACACCGTCACGCTCACATGAAATGGTTTGAAATGGAAGTGAGAGTGCTCTTGAATTTAATTTAAATGAATTCACTACATGTAATCTAAATATACAGAGGCATGGACCCACATACCAGGATATCAGGATGTTATCTATAATTATGGAAATAAGTCACGTTTAAACCGACCAAAAATTGGTTTCTAATATGAAGTCTGTGTGTGTGTGTGTGTGTGTGTGTGTGTGTGTGTGTAGGATGCTGAGGAACAACAAGATCAGCTGCATCCATAACGGCAGCTTCACGGGTCTCAGCAACGTCCGGCTGCTCTCCCTCTACGACAACCAGCTGAGCAGCATCCTGCCGGGAGCCTTCGACACACTGCCCAACCTCTCCACGCTGTGAGTGACACACACACACACACACACACACACGTTCTGTGTCTCCATCTTTGTGTCCCGCTCTTCATCTCTTCTCTCCCATCAAGGAATCTCCTGGCCAACCCGTTCAACTGCGACTGCCGCCTCTCCTGGTTCGGGGCGTGGCTCCGGAGCCGGCGGATCGTGACGGGGAACCCTCGCTGCCAGGGCCCCGCCTTCCTCCGGGAGATCCCGCTGCAGGACGTGGCGGTGCCCGACTTCCGCTGCGAGGACGGTGCGATGCACACACACACACACACTCTGACAGACACGATTAATACAGTCAGTTCAATCCATGGAGCGTTAATCTGCACAGGAGCAAGTAGACAGGAGTGAAAAAGTCTCATGCGAAAAACAGTTCTAGTCGTTGAAAACACACATGGAAAATATCAAAAACTTTTTGTAGCGGTAGCATCACAATAAAGTGAAGATCTGCACATCTGCAGGTGTGTTTGCATTAGTCTACGATCGATTCATTATTATTTCTAAGCATGTAGGATGTAGGAGATGACTTCATTGGGATAAGTTATGTAGACCACCGTCTGTCCTATAAGCTACAGCATCACTTAAAATGTCCTGGAAAAGCATCTCTATGTAAAAACAAGTGTGACCTGAGATGTGAAATATGGAGTTGTTAACATGACGGCAGCATCACGATGTCGCCTCAGTGTGATTAAAGTAATCCTCCCCCCCGCCTGTTCAGGTTCTGTGGTGGACGACAGCAGCTGTGGTCCCGGGCCTCAGTGTCCCGGCCAGTGCACCTGCATGGACACGGTGGTCCGCTGCAGCAACAAGCACCTGCAGGCTCTGCCCAGAGGACTCCCCCGCAACGTCACCGAGCTGTGAGTCGCCCACAGCTCAGCAACTTGGACTCGGGTCGCGTTTCGCGTCACGTGACTGTTTAGACCTGACTAGCTCGTTCCCCTGGCTCTCCATGTAGCCTAGCCTACGTTCTATGTACCACAACGTACGTCTATGTAGCCTAGCCTACGTTCTATGTAGCCTAGCCTACGATCCATGTCCATTAGTGTACGTTCTATGTTGGCTAGCGTACATTTTATGTAGCCTAGCCTACGTTATATGTAGCGTTGCGTACGTTCTATGTGGCCTAGCCTACATTCTACTTAGCCTAACCTACGCTATATGTGGCCTAGCCTACGTTATATGTATTCTAGCATACGTGCTATGTAGCCTAGCCTACGTTATATGTAGTCTAGCCTACGTTATATATGTAGCCTAGCGTACGTTCTATGTGGTCGAACCTTCATTCTACGTAGCCTAGCGTACGTTCTACGTAGCCTAGTTTACGTTCTACGTAGCCTAGCCTACATTCTATGTAGCCTAGCCTACGTTATATGTAGCCTAGCTTACGTTATATGTAGCCTAGCGTACGTTCTATGTAGTCGAGCCTTTGTTCTACGTAGCCTACTGTACGTTCTATGTAGCCTAGCCTACAATCTATATGTCCTAGCGTACATTCTATGTAGTCTACTTATACCATTTAATCTAATATGAAGTGAGTGTGTTCTGAGCACTGTCGCCTCACAGCAAGAGGGTCCGCGGTTCGATTCCCAGGCTGCACTCTGTGTGGAGGTTGCTGGTTTTCCCAACACACAGCTCAGCTTCATTGATGATCGCTCTGCGATAGACCTGAACTGCGCCTCCCCTTCCCTAAATAAACTAATTAATCATATTCTCTGATTTATTGAATAAATCTAATCCTCTTCCTGTTGCATGCAATCTTAATTAGGTAGAGTAAAAGATGCAACAGTAATCATCTTATCAGCGATGTTTATCTTCAGTGATTAAAAACAAAATGGTAATTGTGTATTTCTGAAGTTTCTGACACATTTAAATTACATCTGAAAAACCGTATCTATGAGCTCTGATTGTTTTCCTGCAGTAGCCAGGCGCTTTAATTAACGTTTTAATTCACATTAGTGCCACTTAATTTCATTTCATTCAGTCAGAAAGCTTTTCACTTCATGAATGTCTGTGTGAAATTATCTCAGCATTTCCTGAATTATTATTTAGCAGAGATGCAACAATGAACTCTCTCTCTCTCTCTCTCTCTCTCTCTCTCTCTCTCTCTCTCTCTCTCTCTCTCTCCGTCTCTTTCTCCCTCCTCCCCCTCCAGGTATCTGGATGGAAACCAGTTCACCAGTGTTCCTAAGGAGTTGGCCACTTTTAAATACCTGCAGCTTGTGTAAGAGCCACTTGATGAAACACAGTAATCCTCTGCAGGAGCCTCAGCCTCCTTCACTTAAACTCTGATTGCACTTCATCTGCTCCGTGAACACATCTGAGTTATTTTATTCTGATACAGAGCGGTTTTATTTCACCAAGACGTTCCCATTGAGACGTTTAATCTCCTCTACAAAGAGGGAGGGGTCCTATGTGGAAGATTCACATAGAAACACAGATACAAGTTTAAAAAACCATAAAGAACAGCACATAGAACAGATAATTAAGATAATTAAGAATTTAAGAGCGCAGAGTGCTGAAATGATCCTTCAAATGTTTCTGACGCTCACAACAAGATGAGAGTCTAAAGCGCTTTTCAGGGATATTAATAATAATTATAACTTTATTTATAAAGCACCTTTTAAAAAACAAAGTTTCACAAAGTGCTACAGTGAAGCAAAGTATAGTCATACATAACTTAAATACCATTAAACACAAAAAAAGGACCATACCATAAAGGCAATGAATACATCAAAATCAAACTAATAAAAAGAGCAAATTTAATCTAAAAACAAATGAATGAAACAAAAACAAAAACAGGGGAACAAAATAACTGCATAAAAAAAAACATAAACCGACATAAAAGGACGACGTCATTGAAAAGCAATTCTATAAATATGGGTTTTAAGAAGTGACTTAAAAGAAGTTATTGATTATGCAGCTGGGTCGTTCCACGTGCGTCACCTCTCTGCCGTTAGCAACGAGTTAGCAATGCATGCTAACTCTTTATTTAAGCTATTCATCTATGAAGCTTTGTGAAGCTTCTGTTTAGGTTTTCTAATGTCTGTCGTCATATTTTACGACATCATGACCCTCACCAGGGGAAATCATAATGTAATTTGTTCATTGCCATTCTATTGTATTATATTTTGAGTTTAAATGAACCTTTAGTTAACACGGAGGAACTCTCAGTGAAAGTTTCTCAAAGGCTAAACGCCAACGAACACAGATTTATGACATTTGGTCCTTTCTGACTTTTCAACGCTGTGGAGTTATTAGTTTTATGTTTGGATGAAGTCTGAAACAACCCGACTGGGGGTCTTTATTTACAACGGTGCAGATTCAAAGGGTTTAAAAAAAGTTTAAAAAAAACAGCACAACATTCGGATGTTCATTTAAAAGTTTGACGTTATGAATGAAGCCGATCTAGTTTTTCAACAGTCTTTTCTAGTCTGTCAATACAACATAATAATACATACAATGTTTATTTAACTCTCAGTTACTGTTTTGCTCCCCTAACGCTTTCGTTAACATTAAAAACAACGCACACATCCGACATGGACGTGAACATGAATGCATGTGCAGACCTGAGTGTGTGTTCACGCCTCGTCCAGCAGGGGGAGCTGTGGACTGCGGAGTGGAACCCGTCAGAAGGACTCACACATTGATACACACGCCACAAACGCACAACAACTGCTTCATGTGATCGACTGAATTCAATGTGTGTGTGTGTGTGTGTGTGTGTGTGTGTGTGTGTGTGTGTGTGTGTGTGTGTGTGTGTGTGTGTGTGTGTGTGTGTGTGTATTTATTGATTGGAATGGACCTTTTGCCTCTGCAGAGATCTGAGCAACAATAAAATCAACTCCCTGTCAGACGACTCCTTCTTCAACATGAGCCAGCTCACCACTCTGTGAGTCCACACACACACACACACACACACACACACACTCTTTTGTCTTTTCACACCAAAAATATAACCTATGATGTTTTAATACACGTTTACAGAAAGATTAAACACACTCGACTGTTGAATACAGAAATAGAACATAGACATGTGATAGTGTGTGTAGTAACAAGATTGAACTACTATGATGATAGTACTATAATACTACTATAATACTACTATAATAGATAGTACTATAATACTACTATAATGATAGTACTATAATACTACTATAATAGATAGTACTATAATACTACTATAATGATAGTACTATCTATTATAGTACTATCTATTATAGTACTATAATACTACTATGATGATAGTACTATAATACTACTATAATAGATAGTACTATAATACTACTATAATAGATAGTACTATAATACTACTATAATGATAGTACTATAATAGATAGTACTATAATACTACTATAATGATAGTACTATCTATTATAGTACTATCTATTATAGTACTATAATACTACTATGATGATAGTACTATAATACTACTATAATACTACTATAATACTACTATAATGATAGTACTATAATACTACTATAATACTACTATAATAGATAGTACTATAATACTACTATAATGATAGTACTATAATACTACTATAATAGATAGTACTATAATACTACTATAATGATAGTACTATCTATTATAGTACTATCTATTATAGTACTATAATACTACTATGATGATAGTACTATAATACTACTATAATAGATAGTACTATAATACTACTATAATAGATAGTACTATAATACTACTATAATGATAGTACTATAATAGATAGTACTATAATACTACTATAATGATAGTACTATCTATTATAGTACTATCTATTATAGTACTATAATACTACTATGATGATAGTACTATAATACTACTATAATACTACTATAATAGATAGTACTATAATACTACTATAATGATAGTACTATAATACTACTATAATGATAGTACTATAATACTACTATAATAGATAGTACTATAATACTACTATAATGATAGTACTATAATACTACTATAATACTACTATAATAGATAGTACTATAATACTACTATAGTGATAGTACTATAATACTACTATAGTGATAGTACTATAATAGATAGTACTATCTATTATAGTAGTATTATAGTACTATAATACTACTATGATGATAGTACTATAATAGATAGTACTATAATACTACTATAATATATAGTACGATAATACTAGTATAATAGATAGTAATGTAATATTACTATAATATATAGTACTATAATACTACTATAATACTACTATAATATATAGTACTGTAATACTACTATAATATATTGTACTATAACACTACTATAATATATAGTACTGTAATACAACTATAATATAAACTACTATAATACTACTATAATATAAACTACTGTAATACTACAATAATATATAGTACTATAATACTACTATAATATATAGTACTATAATACTACTATAATATATAGTACTATAATACAACTATAATATAAACTACTATAATACTACTATAATATAAACTACTGTAATACTACAATAATATATAGTACTATAATACTACTATAATATATAGTACTATAATACTACAATAATATATAGTACTATAATACTACTATAATATATAGTACTATAATACTACTATAATATATAGTACTATAATACTACTATAATATATAGTACTATAATACTACTATAATATATAGTACTATAATACTACTATAATATATAGTACTATAATACTACTATAATATATAGTACTATAATACTACTATAATATATAGTACTATAATACTACTATAATATATAGTACTATAATACTACTATAATATATAGTACTATAATACTACTATAATATATAGTACTATAATACTACTATAATAGATAGTACTATAATACTACTATAATATATAGTACTATAATACTACTATAATAGATAGTACTATAATACTACTATAATGGTTGTTTCTCCTGCAGGATCCTGAGCTATAACTCTCTACGCTGCATTCCTCCTCTGGCGCTGAGCGGCCTGAGATCTCTGAGGCTGCTGTGAGACACACACACACACACACACACACACACACACACACACACACACACACACACACACACACACACACACCACACTGAGTTTTCACCTTTTTGACTGTTGTGTCCCGTCTTCCAGCTCTCTCCATGGCAACGACATCTCCGAGCTGCAGCGCGGCATCTTCAGCGACGTGGTCTCCCTGTCTCACCTGTAAGCTGTGTGTGTGTGTGTGTGTGTGTGTGTTTTTGTGTGTGTGTGTGTGTGTGTGTGTGTGTGTGTGTGTGTGTGTGTGTGTGTGTGTGTGTGTGTGTGTGTGTGTGTGTATGTGTCTGGATCAAGTTCCGTTCTCAGAGGGTTCAAGTGGCGCTTGGTGGATTGAATCAGCTGGAGAGATCCCTCGTGTCCCCACGGGTCTATTTATGTGTGTGTGTGTGTGTGTGTGTGTGTGTGTGTGTGTGTGTGTGTGTGTGTGTGTGTGTGTGTGTGTGTGTGTGTGAGAGTGTGAGGACTGACAGCTCCACCATGTGGCTTTAAAAATAGTGCAGAAATGTATTTTTTTCCTCCGTCTCTTCTCTTTCTTTTGTCTTTCTTTCTCTGTCTTTCTTTCTCTCCTTTCTGTCTTCCTCTCTCTCTTAACATGTATGTATGTCTCTTTCTTTTTCTTTTTCCTCTTCTTTTTTGTCATTCTTGTTCCTTTCTGTCGTCTTAATTTCTTTCTTTCTGTCTGTCTCTTTCTCTTTTCTTTCTGCATGTCTTCTTCCCCCTCTTCCTTCCTCTTCACCTTTCCTATCTGTTCGTCATCCCTCCTCTCGTACCCTTTCTCTTCATTTTCATTCCACCTTTCTCATCCATTCCTTTAACTTTTTCTTCTTTATCTTCTTTACCGAGCTTTTCTTCACCCCGATCGCCTCCTTTCCTTGCTCCTCTTGTTCCTTCCTTCCTTCCTTCCTTTACTCTTCCTGTACTCCCCCCTCCGTCCGTGGGGCTGACTCTCCTCCCCCTCTCCCCAGAGCGATAGGAGCCAACCCCCTGTACTGTGACTGCCGCCTGCTGTGGCTGTCTGAGTGGGTGAAGAGCGGCTACAAGGAGCCGGGCATCGCCCGCTGTGGAGGCCCTGAAGGCCTGGAGGGCAAACTGCTGCTGACCACACCTGCTGACCGCTTCCTGTGTCAGGGTACACACACACACACACACACACCTGCTGACCGCTTCCTGTGTCAGGGTACACACACACACACACACACACACACACCTGCTGACCGCTTCCTGTGTCAGGGTACACACACACACACACACCTGCTGACCGCTTCCTGTGTCAGGGTACACACACACACCTGCTGACCGCTTCCTGTGTCAGGGTACACACACACACCTGCTGACCGCTTCCTGTGTCAGGGTACACACACACACACACACACCTGCTGACCGCTTCCTGTGTCAGGGTACACACACACACACCTGCTGACCGCTTCCTGTGTCAGGGTACACACACACACACACACCTGCTGACCGCTTCCTGTGTCAGGGTACACACACACACACACACACCTGCTGACCACTTCCTGTGTCAGGGTACACACACACACACACCTGCTGACCACTTCCTGTGTCAGGGTACACACACACACACACCTGCTGACTGCTTCCTGTGTCAGGGTACACACACCTGCTGACCGCTTCCTGTTTCAGGGTACACACACACACACACACCTGCTGACCGCTTCCTGTGTCAGGGTACACACACACACCTGCTGACCGCTTCCTGTGTCAGGGTACACACACACACACACACACACACACCTGCTGACCGCTTCCTGTGTCAGGGTACACACACACACACACACCTGCTGACCGCTTCCTGTGTCAGGGTACACACACACACACACCTGCTGACCGCTTCCTGTGTCAGGGTACACACACACACACACACCTGCTGACCGCTTCCTGTGTCAGGGTACACACACACACACACACCTGCTGACCACTTCCTGTGTCAGGGTACACACACACACACCTGCTGACCACTTCCTGTGTCAGGGTACACACACACACACACACCTGCTGACCGCTTCCTGTGTCAGGGTACACACACACACACACACCTGCTGACCGCTTCCTGTGTCAGGGTACACACACACCTGCTGACCGCTTCCTGTGTCAGGGTACACACACACACACCTGCTGACTGCTTCCTGTGTCAGGGTACACACACACACACCTGCTGACCGCTTCCTGTGTCAGGGTACACACACACACCTGCTGACCGCTTCCTGTGTCAGGGTACACACACACACACACACACACACCTGCTGACCGCTTCCTGTGTCAGGGTACACACACACACACACACACACCTGCTGACCGCTTCCTGTGTCAGGGTACACACACACACACACCTGCTGACCGCTTCCTGTGTCAGGGTACACACACACACACACACCTGCTGACCGCTTCCTGTGTCAGGGTACACACACACACACACCTGCTGACCACTTCCTGTGTCAGGGTACACACACACCTGCTGACCGCTTCCTGTGTCAGGGTACACACACACACCTGCTGACCGCTTCCTGTGTCAGGGTACACACACACCTGCTGACCGCTTCCTGTGTCAGGGTACACACACACCTGCTGACTGCTTCCTGTGTCAGGGTACACACACACACACCTGCTGACCGCTTCCTGTGTCAGGGTACACACACACACACACACCTGCTGACCACTTCCTGTGTCAGGGTACACACACACACACCTGCTGACCGCTTCCTGTGTCAGGGTACACACACATACACACACCTGCTGACCGCTTCCTGTGTCAGGGTACACACACACACACCTGCTGACCGCTTCCTGTGTCAGGGTACACACACACACACACCTGCTGACCGCTTCCTGTGTCAGGGTACACACACACACACACACACCTGCTGACTGCTTCCTGTGTCAGGGTACACACACACACACCTGCTGACCACTTCCTGTGTCAGGGTACACACACACACACACCTGCTGACCGGAGAACACTGACACACGCACACTGACACATGCACACTGACACACACGCACACTGACATACGCACACTGACACACGCACACTGACACACACGCACACTGACATACGCACACTGACACACACGCACACTGACACACGCACACTGACATACGCACACTGACACACACGCACTGACACACACGCACACTGACATACGCACACTGACACACACGCACACTGACACACGCACACTGACATACGCACACTGACACACGCACACTGACACACACGCACACTGACATACGCACACTGACACACACGCACACTGACACACGCACACTGACATACGCACACTGACATACGCACTGACATACGCGCACTAACACACGCACACTGACACACGCACACTGACACAAATGTACCTAAACCTATGATCTATTCTTTTATTAATAAATATCAAATCAAAGACACACACAGACGAGTTTAGATCCAACTCTACACAACTACTGATGCATGTATTATTATAAAGGTAATAACTCTTGAGTACAAATGTAAGTTTCTAACTCATACATATTTTATTCATACGCATCTTCCCTCCTAATTACTTTGTTGTTTCTTTTCATAAAGAGTTTTTGTTCAAGCTGATTATCTTGGAGAGAGAAAGTGTAGTTGTGTGTCCTCCCACAGGATCCGTCTGTTTCACTGCAGTTCAACTCGTCCGTCTTTCTTCTATTTATTTATGTATTAATGGCTTCCGTGTCTTTATTGCTTTCCGTGTCTTCATTGCTGTCGTCTGTTAGAACAGAAGTCGTGTCTAAACATAAACGTTGTGTTTTGTTTCTCATAAGCTAAAGCAAAGTGAGTGGAACATAAATGAAAGAATAATGTAACACAACGACTTTAAACCTCGTGTTTACCAGGAATGTGTTCGTAGGTTTCCTGGAAATAAATGTGTGTGTGTGTGTGTGTGTGTCTGTGTGCGTGTGTGTGTGTGTGTGTGTGTCTCTGTGTCTCTTTGTGTGTGTGTGTGTGTGTGTGTGTGTCTGTCTGTGTGTGTGTGTGTGTGTGTGTGTCTCCAGGTCCGGTGGACGCCTCTGTCCAGGCTAAGTGTAGCCCCTGTGTCTCTTCTCCCTGTCAGAACCAGGGTCTCTGTGAAGTCCACCACACGGAGCGCTACACCTGCACCTGCAGGCCTGGCTTCACGGTACGACCCTGCGTGTGTGTGTGTGTGTGCGTGTGTGTGTGTGTGTCCGTTGCTGCCGGCACCTTTTGACCTCATAATCAGAATGTTTCCCCCGCAGACGCACAGCGACAATCTGTTTACAAACTCGCCGTGTAGCGTGTAGCGTGTTGTCGCCGATTATATTTGAGCTCACATCTGTCTCTGATAATAATCCCATCAACATACTCCGTTGTGTGTGTGTGTGTGTGTGTGTGTGTGTGTGTGTGTGTGTGTGTGTGTGTGTGTGCGTGTGTGTGTGTGTGTGTGTGTGTGTGTGATATTTCAGGGTAAACACTGTGAGACTCCGGTGGACGCCTGTTTCAGTAATCCCTGCACCAACGGAGGGATCTGCGTCCGTGACGAGACGAGAGGATTCAGGTGAGAACTCATTAAACTGCATTAGGGGCGGGGCTTACCGTGATTGACAGGTTTCTACCAGGAGATATGGTCACTTCCTGTTCACTGGTTGCAAAAAGCCAAGATGGCGCCGGAGTAAAATATTTGTCGAGGCTTCAAAACGTCGGTTGATTAGTAGTTTGTGTGAATGTTGACGTTTATTTGTTGTTGTTGTTGTTGTCGTCGTCGTCTAGTTGCGCGTGTACGTTTGGTTTCCATGGAAACTTCTGCGAGGTGAACGTGGACGACTGTCAGGACCACGGCTGTGAGAACGGCGCCACCTGTGTGGACGACGTGGGGAACTACACCTGCTCCTGTCCACCCAACTACACAGGTGTGACAGAGGACCCTGAACAACACACACACACACACACACACACACACACACACACACACACACACACACACACACACACACGTTGATTAACACACACACACACATGTTGATTAACACACTCACACACACATGTTGATTAACACACACACACACATTGATTAACACACACACACACATGTTGATTAACACACACATGTTGATTAACACACACACATGTTGACTAACACACACACAAACACACACACACATGTTGACTAACACACATGTTGATTAACACACTCACACACACATGTTGATTAACACACACACACACACATGTTGATTAACACACACACACACACACACAGATGTTGATTAACACACACACACACACATGTTGATTAACACACACACATGTTGAGAGGAGGAACGAGGGAGTGACTCTCTCACTCCCTCTCTCCCTCTCTCCCTCCATCTCTCCCTCCCTCCCTCCCTCTCTCTCTCACTCCCTCTCTCTCTCCCTCTCTCTCTCTCCTTGTCTCACTCCCTCTCTCTCTCCCTCTCTCTCTCACTCCCTCTCTCTCTCCCTCTCTCTCTCTCCTTGTCTCACTCCCTCTCTCTCTCCCTCTCTCTCTCTCTCCCTCCATCTCTCCCTCCCTCCCTCTCTCTCTCACTCCCTCTCTCCCTCCCTCTCTCTCTCCCTCTCTCACTCCCTCTCTCTCTCCTTTCCTCTCTCTCTCTCACTCCCTCTCTCTCTCCTTTAATCTCTCTCTCTCTCCCTACCTCTCTCTCTCCCTCCCTCTCTCTCTCACTCCCTCTCTCCTCTCCCTCCCTCCCTCTCTCCCTCCCTCTCTCTCTCCTCTCTCTCACTCCCTCTCTCCCTCCCTCTCTCTCTCCCTCTCTCACTCCCTCTCTCTCTCCTTTCCTCTCTCTCTCTCACTCCCTCTCTCTCTCCTTTAATCTCTCTCTCTCTCCCTACCTCTCTCTCTCCCTACCTCTCTCTTCCTCCCTCTCTCTCTCTTTCTCTCTCTCTCTCAGGTCTGCTTTGTGAGGAAGAGGAGGGGTCGTGTTCTCCAGGTAGAAACCCCTGTCAGCATCAGTCCACCTGCGTCAGCACTCCTACCGGCCCCAGGTGACGACACACACACACAGACACACACACACACGCACACACACACTGCCAGATTTAAAATATAGATGCACGCGGAGAAACACACATAAAGGGGAGTTTTGCTGAGGTAGGTGTGTGTGTGTGTGTGTGTGTGTGTGTGTGTGTGTGTGTGTGTGTGTGTGTGTGTGCGCTGCAGGTGTGTGTGTATTCCAGGCTGGGTGGGGCCAGACTGCAGGATGGATTATGATGAATGTTTGGATCATCGCTGTCAGAACGGAGCGCAGTGCCTCGACCATCTGGACGGATACAGCTGCGTCTGTCTGCAGGGACACAGGTAGTGGGAGCACTGGGAGCACTGGGAACACTGGGAGCACTGGGAACAATTGGAACACTGGGAACACTGGGAGCACTGGGGACACTGGGAACACTGGGAACACTGGGAACACTGGGAGCACTGGGAACACTGGGAACACTGGGAACACTGGGAGCACTGGGAACACTGGGAACAATTGGAACACTGGGAACACTGGGAGCACTGGGGACACTGGGAACACTGGGAGCACTGGGAACACTGGGAGCACTGGGAACACTGGGAACACTGGGAACACTGGGAGCACTGGGAACACTGGGAGCACTGGGAACACTGGGAGCACTGGGAGCACTGGGAGCACTGGGGACACTGGGAACACTCAGAGCACTGGGAGCACTGGGAGCACTCAGAGCACTGGGAGCACTGGGAGCACTGGGGACACTGGGAACACTCAGAGCACTCAGAGCACTGGGAACACTGGGAGCACTCAGAGCACTGGGAACACTGGGAGCACTCAGAGCACTGGGAACACTGGGAGCACTGGGAACACATATAATTTAGCGATTTAGGTGATTTAAAACATCCTACGATCAAACTTTCTGAGACCCTCGCAGACTTCTTCTTCCTCTTCTTCCTCTTCTTCTCCTCCTCCTCCCAGTGGTGAGTTTTGTGAGGCGTCCCTCTCCTCCCCGTCTCTCTGCGCTCTGACTCCGTGTCAGAACGGCGCCCCCTGCCTGGAGGAGGCGGGCGCTGCGGTCTGCCAGTGTCTGTCCGGCTTCGAGGGGCGGAGCTGTGAGAAGCTGGTGAGCGTGAACTTCGTGGACCGGGACTCTTATGTCCAGCTGCAGGACGTGAAGAACTGGCCTCAAGCCAACATCACCCTGCAGGTGAGCTCACATACCAGGAGCACACACACACTCACACACACACACACTCACACACACACACTTTCACTCTCTCTCACTCACACACACACACTCACTCTCTCTCACACGCACACACACTCTCACTCTCACACACACACACTCTCTCTCACACACACACATACACACACACTCTCACACTCTCACTCTCACACACACACACTCTCTCTCACACACACACACACACACACACACTTTCACTCTCTCTCACTCACACACACACACTCACTCTCTCTCACACACACACACACACTCTCACACTCTCACTCTCACACACACACACTCTCACTCTCACACACACTCACTCTCACACACACACACTCTCACTCTCTCTCACACACACACATGCACACACACTCTCACACTCTCACACACACACACTCTCACTCTCACACACACACACTCTCACTCTCTCTCACACACACACATGCACACACACTCTCACACTCTCACTCTCACACACACACACTCTCACTCTCTCTCACACACACACTCACACACTCTCACTTTCTCTCACACACACATACACACACTCTCACTCTCTTACACACACACATACACACACTCTCACTCTCTCTCACACACACACTCACACACTCTCACTCTCTCTCACACACACATACACACACACTCACTCTCTCTCACACACATACACACTCACACTATCACTCTCACTCTCACACACACACACACACACACACACACACTCCGATGGCTGTGTCTTAATGAGTGTGTGTTTCAGGTCTCAACAGCAGAGGAAAACGGCATCTTGCTCTATAACGGAGACAACGAGCCAATCGCTGTGGAGCTCCACCAGGGTCACGTCAGGGTCACGTATGACCCCGGTAACCAGCCGGCCACTGCCATCTACAGGTACACACACACACACACACACACACACACACACACACACACACACACACACACACACACACACACACACACTCACACACACCGAGCAAAAGGGCGCCAGGAGTAGGGAAGAAGGAAGTGGAAACAAGAGGGCGGAGCTAAGTACAATCGAAGGCTAAATAAGTCATTTTATAGGCAATTAAAATGTTTCAATTAACTTTCATGAACTGAAAAAGACCCTGTGTGTGTGTGTGTGTGTGTGTGTGTGTGTCCTCTCCCTGCAGCACTGAGACGGTGAACGACGGGCAGTTCCACACGGTCGAGCTGGTGACCTTCAACCGGATGGTGAACCTGTCGGTGGACGGAGGCGAGCCGACCACGTTGGGCAGTCGGGGCGGCGGCCAGCCGGCGGCGGGCGACGCGCCGCTGTACGTCGGAGGTAAGAGGAAAACCGCTGAGCTCTTTATCTCCCGCCTCCCCCAGATCGGGTCCGGTGGTAACCGCCCGTCTCCGCAGGTATGCCCGAGGCGGCGATGGACGCCTCCCTGGGTTTCTCCTCGCAGACCCTCAACGGGTCCAGTTTCCACGGCTGCATCCGGAACCTCTACATCAACCACGAGCTGCAGGACTTCACCCGCGGCCACATGGAGCCGGGCGTGGTGCCGGGCTGCCAGGCCTGCCGCAAGCTCTACTGCCTGCACGGCGTCTGCCGGCCCAACGCCGCCCAGGTAGGAGGCGGACGCAGCTCCTGAACTACGACACGCAGGAGTAGCGCATTAAGCACCAAAGGGAGAAAGCAACAAGTTGTGTTTCCAGGTTCAGTGTGCGTTAGTGAGTGAGGTATTTAGCCTCCAGGTATACACGTGTAGGGCTGTGCGGTACACCGGTTTCAAATTTCCGTACGGTATGAATTTTCCATATACCGTCATACCGGTAGATTTAAAAGGCCGCAGCGGTTGGAGCTACTTCCGTGTCATGGTTAAAACTTTATAACAACAATTAATGACCCACAACTAACGCTCTTTAACAGGGTAAACAATTTGTAACACTATTAATTGTACATTTATAAAATGACACTGCCGAACTGCATGCTGGGTAAAAATTGGCCACTATCACACAAGAAAAAACTTGTGTTTTTTTTCTCCTACATTCCCCTGGGTCCTAAGCCGTGTTGGGGGTAACGAGTTACAAAGTAACGGATTACAGTAACGATATTACTATTATAGGTAACGAAGTAAAGTAACGCATTACGCTCAAAATATTGGTAACTACACTACTTTACTAGACCTCAGGAACGCGCTTTCCTGCGTTACCCAAGACATTTGTACCAGTCCGAAAATTTCTCTTTTAGTGGCGCGCGAGTCACACAACACTTCCTGCGTAACAGTAGCAACAAGCTGCTAGCTAACGCTGCTGCTGCCCGCGTCCCCTCTGCCCAAGTCGGGTGTCGAGCCTGGTCCCGCTACCTTCGGTGGTTTTCGGGGAGCTAGCGGAAGTTGACGGAGAGCTAGCGGAAGTTAGCGGGGAAGTGACGGAGCGCTAGCAGGAACCCCAGCCGGCTACAGTGGGGAGCTAACGGGGACTCTGACCGAAGGTAGTAGCGGCTCGTAACCCGATGTTTACGGTAGATTGTTCATGCAGGAAGTGTCGTGTGACTCGCGCGATTATTGTTATTGGAAATTATATTAATTAATAATAATAAATTATTATTGAAAATTTTAAATAAAGTGACAAAAGGGTCATGATGTTTGTCCATGTATCTTTGCGGTTAATTTGGAAATTTGCTTAAAAAAATGGAAAGTAAAGTAACTAGTAGTGAAGTTACTTTTCAAATGCAGTAACTAGTACAGTAATGTAGTTACAATTTTCAGAAGTAACTAGTAACTAGTTACTTTTTCTGAGTAACTACCCCAACACTGGTCCTAAGTCCCTCCAAGTTTAGCTTCCTAACAACCTTAAGATTAATAATGTCAAATGTATTTTCCTTTTCCAGTTATTCAGAAACAAACATTTGTGATATTTGATAAAGGGGCCGACACGTTGTCCCCCACAGGGTCCCGAGTGTCTCTGCCAGTCGGGTTGGGCGGGACAACACTGTGACCAGCCAATAGCAGCAGGCCTGACGGGAGCGGACGTCGTCACCGCGGCCGTCGCCTTCGACCCGTGCGCCGGCAGCAAGTGAGTGTTTGGGGTTGTCCGGCCCTTTAAGTAACTTTCCCCCGTTGGTTCGTCCTTCACGCCGGGCCTCCTCTCCTCGCCAGGTGTGCGAGGGGCGTGTGCGTGGCGCTGGACGCACAGACGTACCGCTGCGACTGCGCCGAGGGATACCGCGGCGCGCTGTGCAACCTGCAGGGGGAGCCGGCGAGCTCGTGCCAGCCGGGGGGTCGGTGTCTGCACGGTCAGTGCCAGGAGACGGAGGACGGAGAGCGCTGCGTCTGTGAGCCGGGATACAGCGGAGAGAGCTGCGACATAGGTGAGGGGTATTATGGTCTGTAATTTACTAAATGAACATCATGCTGTATTGAAGAAGACTTGAAACTAGAGATTGAGACATAAACTCATGTTTACAATGTTTACTGAGGGAATACATCAAGAGAAGTAGAGTCATTTATATAGACTTCTATACAACCAGAGGAGTCACCCCCTGGTGGTCAGGAGAGAGAATGCAGCGTTAGCACATGAAGCATAGGCTTCTATACAACCAGAGGAGTCGCCTCCTGGTGGTCAGGAGAGAGAATGCAGCGTTAGCACATGAAGCATAGGCTTCTATACAACCAGAGGAGTCGCCCCCTGGTGGTCAGGAGAGAGAATGCAGCTTTAACACATGAAGCATATACTTCTATACAACCACAGGAGTCGCCCCCTGGTGGTCCGGAGAGAGAATGCAGCTTTAACACATGAAGCATATACTTCTATACAACCAGAGGAGTCACCCCTTGGTGGTCAGGAGAGAGAATGCAGCTTTAACACATGAAGCATATACTTCTATACAACCAGAGGAGTCGGCCCCTGGTGGTCAGGAGAGAGAATGCAGCTTTAACACATGAAGCATATACTTCTATACAACCAGAGGAGTCACCCCCTGGTGGTCAGGAGAGAGAATGCAGCTTTAACACATGAAGCATATACTTCTATACAACCACAGGAGTCGTCCCCTGGTGGTCAGTAGAGAGAAAGCAGCTCTAACACATGAAGCATAGACTTCTATACAACCAGAGGAGTCGCCCCCTGGTGGTCAGGAGAGAGAATGCAGCTTCAACACATGAAGCATATACTTCTATACAACCACAGGAGTCGCCCCGTGGTGGTCAGGAGAGAGAATACAGCTCTAACACATGAAGTATATACTTCTATACAACCAGAGGAGTCGCCCCCTGGTGGTCAGGAGAGAGAATGCAGCTTTAACACATGAAGCATATACTTCTATACAACCAGAGGAGTCACCTCCTGGTGGTCAGGAGAGAGAATGCAGCTTTAACACATGAAGCATATACTTCTATACAACCAGAGGAGTCGTCCCCTGGTGGTCAGTAGAGAGAAAGCAGCTCTAAAACATGAAGCATAGACTTCTATACAACCAGAGGAGTCACCCCCACGTCTCCCTCGTGCCCCCACAGAGTCCCCGTGTCGAGGTGAGCCGGTGAGAGATTACCACCGCCTGCAGCACGGGACCGTCCTCTGCCAGACTTCCAAGCCGTTCTCCTGGGTCGATTGTCGGGGTCGGTGCGAGCCGGGAGTCGAGCCGGCGGCCGCCGCCTCCTGCTGCGCTCCTCTGAGGGTCCGACGCCGGCGGCTCTCCTTCGAATGCGACGACGGGACCTCGTTCACGCAGGACGTGGAGAAGCCTGTGGAGTGTGGCTGCAAGGAGTGTGTGTAGTGCTGTGGATGTAACGGTGCACACAAACACACACACATGCACACACACACACACACACACACACACACACACACACACACACACACACACACCAAGCTAAAGAGGTACACACACTGTAAGGATTCGCTCACTGAGAAACGAACATTTCAACGTTTGTTTGGAAACACAAGACAGTTCTTCCCTCTGGAAACATGGAGTCAACGAAGCCGACCTCCTCTTCCTCCTCCTCCTCTTCCTCATCCTCATTCTCCTCCCGCTGCAGGAGGACCTGCGCTCTAACGACCGGCCGATCCCGTCCAATCACGAGCCTGCGTTTGCCTTCTCGTGTTTCTGTGTTTTTGCTGCTCTTCATCCCTCACAGCCGCGGCTCATGAAAGGAAAAATATATAAAAGATACTAATTCAAGCCGGGGACTTGTTTTGTAATATATTATCATAAAAATCTGACTTATTTTACTGACGTTTCTATCACAGCAGCACCGAGGCCTGTCAGTTTGATGAAAGAGGCCCCGCTGGTGAAATAAAAGCTCTCTTTAACGTTCTGTTTGCTGCACACACGACTTCTCCTGAAGCTCTTCACACACCGCTGAGGGTGCACACACATTTAAACTGACTCTATCTGCTGATCTCACAGGAACCACGTCTCCAGCTTCAAGAGAGGTGAAGCCCCGCCCCTTTCCGTGTATCGTATTTTCTTTAAATCCAGTTTGAATTGTGCACAATTGACATTTGTCAATGTTAAAAAGGTCCTGCACGTCTGGAAAGTCGCAGTAACATTTAGTTTAGTGTGAAACCGACACGTCGTTCTTCCTGAGGAGTTTGAAGCAACCAGGAAGAGAAGGAACGATCAATACCCGTTGTTGTTATTGTTGTTGTTGTTGTTGTTGTTGTGAGAACATCCTGGAACGAAACCCACATCGCAGCTTCAGAGAGACGACGCTCACTTAATGTCTTATATTTCTAAATGAGACTTTCTCGACGTGCAGAATTATCGTTTTAATCTCTAAAGTCTTCGGGGTTTGACGCTCGTGAAGCTTAGTTTCGGTTCGCCACGGCGATGACGTCATCGCCGGAGCTTTAGAGACCAGACTGTGACAAATATGTCGTCCTCCTCACAGCAGCCGGAAGCTTTTAGATGATAATCATAGTAATAATAATAAGCACAGAAATACGACCGTCTCTGATCTCGTAGTCAGGAGCTTCAGTTTCCTCTTTAACTCACGATGCCGGTCAATCAAACACAACACTGTGTAAATTAAATGTAGGCACTCGTTTACCGTCCGTCCAATTTAAACTCAAGACGCGCGACGAAACCTTTGCTCGTGGTAGAAATCGTTAAATTGTAAAATAAACCCTCCGGTCATTGAGTTTAAGTCACAGTCCGAATGTAAATAAAAAGGTCACCCCGTCGCCAGGCGCAGCGCTGGAGGTCAAAAGGTCACCGGGTTCACTCGGGGACTGCAAAAGGGGGTCATGGCGCGTTCCCATAGCTGCTCACCTGACGCCCTGTACTCCCAGTTCAGACTGGGGGGGGGGGAGTGAGTGTGTGTGTGTGTGTGTTTTGCACTTCTATCCTTGTGAGGAACAGTGTTTGTAGACCTTGAGAATAAAAGAGGTGTTTATATCCGCTTTGTGTCGAGGGTTTAGAGGTTTTTAGAGTCAAAGTCACATCAGAATCTCAATGCTTTTACGGTACCCAAAAAAGAAAGAGCAAGAAATGTCAATGAATCACTTGTCGGATTCCTAATTCTTTTATTGCTGATATAATACAAGTATATATTCTCAGAGTAAAGTGTTGTCATATGTATCAGATATTAAAAGATTTAAAATAACACAGCCTGGGATTAGCTGCGATGGTTCGGGGCCAAGCAACGCTCTGGGGTCCTCACAAGTACAGAAGTACAGGGTTCTGTGTGTGTGTGTGTGTGTGTGTGTGTGTGTGAGACGCTGTCCCCCGATAACGAGCGTCATTATACGGCGACGCGGCGTGTTTGTTCGGATCAAACGCTTCCTCTCCGAGTCCGCAGAGCCAGTGAACGCATCGCAGAAAATGTAGCTTTTATATACGAGGATATGTTATTTATATGGATGTGAAACTAAAACAATAATAAAAAAAAGTGTGACATTTTCGTTTTAACATGTTTTAATTGTTTGTTTTTTTAACCTTTTGAGTTACATTTTCCATAAAAGTCGACGAGTTGTGTCATGAATCAGATTCAAACTAATGTAGCTTTTATTATTATTGTTTGTATTATTATAACTGCAATACATCTACACACAGTAACAGCCTAACAGATTGTAATATATATATATTATAAGCTTATAATGCATTTGATTTTGTCATAGTATTTTTATATGTTGAAGAGGATGTTGTCACTGTTTCATCTGTAGACTGTAGAGAAATATTTGTTTTCAGTTGCCAAAAAAAAAATGTTTCCAAACCAACATGGCGTCATTGATGGGAATTTTCACACAAAAAAAGAGGGGGGAAAAAAACAATTAGTGCTTCTTTTTCCTATTTATTTAAATAAAAGAGCTGTTTCTCCTTCATTGATTTCCTTCGTTCCTCTTCAACCTTGACACTGGCTCTTCTTCTTGTTGCTCTGACCTTTGACCTCCATGTGTCACGGCTGTCTAGCCCAGGATGAGTCGATGGCAGCTCATGGAGATGGAGGAGAGAGAGAGGGGGGAGAGAGAGAGAGAGATTTGGGTAAGGGCGGCTAAGAGAGAGAGAGAGAGAGAGAGAGAGAGAATTGGGGAAGGGCGACTAAGAGAGAGAGAGAGAGAGAGAGAATTGGGGAAGGGCGACTAAGAGAGAAAGAGAGAGAGAGAGAATTGGGGAAGGGCGACTAAGAAAGAGAGAGAGAGAGAATAGGGGAAGGGCGACTAAGAAAGAGAGAGAGAGAGAATTGGGGAAGGGCGACTAAGAAAGAGAGAGAGAGAGAGAGAGAATAGGGGAAGGGTGACAGAGAGAGAGAGAGAATAGGGGAAGAGCGACTAAGAGAGAGAGAGAGAGAGAGAGAATTGGGGAAGGGCGACTAAGAGAGAAAGAGAGAGAGAGAATAGGGGAAGGGTGACAGAGAGAGAGAGAGAATAGGGGAAGAGCGACTAAGAGAGAGAGAGAGAGAGAGAGAATTGGGGAAGGGCGACTAAGAGAGAAAGAGAGAGAGAGAGAGAATAGGGGAAGGGTGACAGAGAGAGAGAGAGAATAGGGGAAGGGTGACAGAGAGAGAGAGAGAATAGGGGAAGAGCGACTAAGAGAGAGAGAGAGAGAGAGAGAATTGGGGAAGGGCGACTAAGAGAGAAAGAGAGAGAGAGAATAGGGGAAGGGTGACAGAGAGAGAGAGAGAATAGGGGAAGGGCGACTAAGAGAGAGAGAGAATTGGGGAAGGGCGACTAAGAAAGAGAGAGAGAGAGAGAATTGGGGAAGGGCGACTAAGAGAGAAAGAGAGAGAGAGAGAGAGAATTGGGGAAGGGTGACTAAGAGAGAAAGAGAGAGAGAGAGAATTGGGGAAGGGCGACTAAGAGAGAGAGAGAGAGAATAGGGGAAGGGTGACAGAGAGAGAGAGAGAATAGGTGAAGGGCGACTAAGAGAGAAAGAGAGAGAGAGAGAGAGAGAGAATAGGGGAAGGGCGACTAAGAGAGAGAGAGAATTGGGGAAGGGTGACTAAGAGAGAAAGAGAGAGAGAGAGAATTGGGGAAGGGCGACTAAGAGAGAAAGAGAGAGAGAGAGAATAGGGGAAGGGTGACAGAGAGAGAGAGAGAGAATAGGTGAAGGGCGACTAAGAGAGAAAGAGAGAGAGAGAGAGAGAGAGAATAGGGGAAGGGCGACTAAGAGAGAGAGAGAATTGGGGAAGGGTGACTAAGAGAGAAAGAGAGAGAGAGAGAATTGGGGAAGGGCGACTAAGAGAGAAAGAGAGAGAGAGAGAATAGGGGAAGGGTGACAGAGAGAGAGAGAGAGAATAGGTGAAGGGCGACTAAGAGAGGAGAGGAGGACGGAGGCCTGACGTGAAGGTAGGAGGAAACAGAAAAGATGGAGGACAAAGTGAGGAATGATGGAGGAGAGAGGAAGAGGATATCCAGCACTCTGAGACTGAAGCCGTTTAATGAAACCGTGATTTATGCGTCCCCTCGTAACCATAAAACATAATATATACCCCACACACACACACACACCCTTCCTCTCCGGCTGCATCTCCCACCTCCACCTCTGCAAAACCCCCCTTCAACCTTTTTACGTCTCCATCTCTCCCCCTCCCCCTCCTCTTTAAAGGAGGATAAAATCACAGCGGCACCTTCCCAACCCCCCAATCCCAATAAAGCCTCGGCCTCCTCCCACTCTGACGATCCTCCGCACACAAAGGACTCAAACACGCGGCTTGATTGTCAGCCGGCTGCGAACGTAGAACGATTGATCATCCGCATAATAACGGAGGTGTTTGTCTTCAAACTGGGTGCAAATATAAACAGTGCATCCAATTTGGTGGAGGGAAAAAAGAGAAAGAAAACAATCAGCCGGCGTCTGCACAAAATATTGACAATTCATTCTGCGTTATTGTGTGAAAGAGAGTTTATGTTCAGAAGAAGAGAGGAAAGGTATTTGATCTCAGAGGGGAAATTGGTTCATTAAAAGCGAAAGTGAGAAAACAAACACGTCTCACTAATAATGTGGCTCTACTTTGTTTGTTCTGGCAAACAGAAAGAACTCAATGGTTACGTATAGAAATGACAACGAATTGTTTACATATTGATACGTAAACATATGATTGTGTGGATGGAGCGTGAGACTACACTCATTTAGTTCGCTAAAACTCACACATTACCACTGCAAACAACCCAAAGAGACGACAAAGAGACGCAAAATGTCAACATGGAGACGTAGAACTGCGGGAAACACATACAAATAGTCTTCATGGAGACGTAAAGTGACCCAAAAACGACTCAAAATTGATGCATTACATCCACAAGGAGACCCAAAATGACTGGAGATAGATGCAAACCGACTACACGGTATAATAACTACCAGCAGAAACATAATGCATGAAAATAGATGCAAAACGACCACAAAGGGCCCCAATAAATAAGGGATTATTCCTAAAATTACCCCAAAAATATGGAAACCGTCCACATGGAGACCCACAAACAAAAATAATGACCAAAAATGGATGCAAGACGACTAAATAAAGATGCAAAACATCCACAAAAATGGACCCATGCTTTTCTAGTCTTCCGACCACTCAAAGCACATTAACACTGCATGACATCATTCACTCATTCACTCGCTGATGAGAGGAGCTACATCAGGATTATCTCACATTTATACCTGTAGGCGCAGCTACGGGAGACATTTAGGGTTGAGTGTCTTGCTCAAGGACACATCGACACAGGCTAGCGGAGCCGGGGATCGAACCCCCGATCCTCTGATTGAAGGGCGACCCGGCTCACCACTGAGCCACAGTCGCCCGTTAGAGATAGACTACAAGGTAACGAAATAACTACAATCAGAAACATAATGCCTGAAAATAGATGCAAAACATCCACAAAGAGACCCAAAGTGACTGTAAAAGACGGGAAATGTCCACCAGGAGACCCACATAAACCACCAGGAGACCCACATAAACCACCAGGGGACCCACATAAACCACCAGGAGACCCACATAAACCACCAGGAGACCCACATAAACCACCAGGGGACCCACATAAACCACCAGGGGACCCACATAAACCACCAGGAGACCCACATAAACCACCAGGGGACCCACATAAACCACCAGGAGACCCACATAAACCACCAGGAGACCCACATAAACCACCAGGGGACCCACATAAACCACCAGGAGACCCACATAAACCACCAGGAGACCCACATAAACCACCAGGAGACCCACATAAACCACCAGGGGACCCACATAAACCACCAGGGGACCCACATAAACCACCAGGGGACCCACATAAACCACCAGGAGACCCACATAAACCACCAGGAGACCCACATAAACCACCAGGAGACCCACATAAACCACCAGGAGACCCCGAAGGACCACAAATAGATGCAATGACCACAGAGATCTCATTTGGGGCCCCGGGGCCCCTCTCATGTCTCAATCGGCCGGCAGCTCCAGCTCTCCATCTCTAGCGTAGCGTGTCGATGCCGCCTGCCGCCAGCAGAGGGCAGCAGGTTTTACACACCTGCAGAGGACGGGGCCCACCTGAGACCCTCACACACACACACACACACACACACACACACACACACACACACACACACACACTTGCTTCCTCTCTTCTCCTCCTCCACTATTATTGATTCATCCTGCTCTCCTCTTACGCTTACATTTCATTTTTTCTCTCTTTGCTCGTTTTTGTTTTTTCTTCCTCCTCCTCCTCTTCCTCCTCTTGTTTCCTCTCCTCGTCCATCCTCCTCTTCCTCCTCTCCACCGCTGAACGAGCCCCCCCCTCTCCTTTAATCATCTCCTCGCTCTCCTTTGTTTATTCTCTTTTTCTTACAGTAATATTTCATTAGTGTTTTTCGAGTGGATTTGGTTTCGAGGGATCTGATTGGTTTAGAGCGTTAAGTCTTTGCTCGATATTTAAACTTGCACACGACTCCCTGAGCCACTTTTTATGTATTTCATCCACGGGAGGAAAACGGATCCATTAGAAGAAGCAGAAACACAAACGCAGTGTTTTTGTTTCACTACGGTGTAAAAGTCTCCGGATCCATTTCATTTTCTTTTCTCACTATTTTCTTCCTCCTTTCCTGTTTTTTTCGTTAACTTCCTGTCGTTTGTGTTTTTATTTTATTTTTTTTCCTCTCCCAGAACTCTTTATTTATTCTCTCTGTTCTTTTCTACGCTTTATTTGTATTCATCCCATTTTCTCCTCCACTTTCACTTCCTCTCCTCCTCTTTTTCCTCCCCCATCCACACACTCCCTATGTCCTCTTCTCCTATCTCCTCCTCCATCTTCTTTCCTCTCTCTTTTTCCTCCCCCATCGTCCACTCCTTTCTCCTCTTCTCCAACACCTTTCCTCTCTTCCCTCTTCTCCTCCCCCATCCACACACTCCCTATGTCCTCCTCTTCTCCTTTCTCCTCTCCATCACCTTTCCTCGCTCCCCTCTCCTCCTCCTCTTTTTCCTCCCCTATGTCCTCCTCTCCTTCCTCCTCCTCTCCATCTTATTCTCCTCTTTTTCCTCCCTCTCCCTGTCCTCCTCTCCTTTCTCCTCTTCTCCAACACCTTTCCCCTCTTCCCTCTTCTCCTCCCCATCCACACACTCCCTATGTCCTCCTCTCCTTCACCATTCCTCACTTCCCTCTCCTCCTCCTCTTTTTCCTTCCCTATATCCTCCTCTCCTTCACCTTCCCTCGCTCCCCTCTTCTTCTCCTCTTTTTCCTCCCCATTCCCCTACATCCTCCTCTCCTTTCTTCTCTTCTCCATCACATTTTCTCTCTCCCCTCGCCTCTTTTTCTTCCCCATCCACACACTCCCTATATGTCCTCCGCTCCTTTCTTCTCCTCCCCATCACCTTTCCTCTCTCCCCTCTTCTCCTCCTCTTCTCCCCCCCCATCACTCCCTATGTCCTCCTCTCCTTTCTCCTCTTCTCCATCTTCTTTCCTTTCTCCTCTCGCCTCTTTTTCCTCCCCATCCACACACTCCCTATATGTCCTCCTCTCCTTTCTTCTCCTCCCCATCACCTTTCCTCTCTCCCCTCTTCTCCTCCTCTTTTTCCACCCCTATCACTCCCTATATGTCCTCCTCTCCACTCCTTCTCCTCTCCATCAGCTTTCCTCTGTCCCCTCTCCTCCTCTTTTCCTCCCCCATCCACACACTCCCTATGTCCTCCTCTCCTTTTTTCTCCTCTCCATCCCCCTTCCTTCACTTGCCTCTTCCTTTGTCATCCTCTTCTTCTTCTTCTACTTCTTCTTTGTTCACTCCCCTCTTCTTCTCCTCTTTTTTCCTCCCCCATCCACACACATAAACACACTTTCTCTCTCCTCCTCCTCTCTTTCTTGCCGTAGAGCAGATGTCCTTTTATTGATATGATCATGGTTAGTGGTCTCTAGGTGCTCATTGGATCCACTGTCTAACCCTCTGCAGGCCCGAAACACACACACACACACACACACACACACACACACACACACACACACACACACACACACACACACACACACACACACTCACAACACACACCCTGCGGCTACAGTGAGGAAACAAGGAAAAAAGAGAAGAAGAAGAGAGGAGAGTGGAGGAGGATGGGATGAAGGTAAACACAAATATGAAAGGAGATGAGGAAGAGGAGAAGTTGGGGAAGGAGGTTTCATGGGGGGGTTGACGGAGAAAGAGAACAAAAAGAAAGGATGCAGGGGGATGGGTTTGAGAGCGCCGCGGGCGAGCTGAATATTTCAGGCCGTTGCCAAAAAGAAGGAGTCGAAACCACCAAGGTGACCCGGGAGGAGGAACGCAGGAACGCCGCCTCAATTACTTTCAATTAGGCGTGACCTCGATGAGCGAGATCTCTCCTCTTCAGCGTCAAATCAAGTTCCGATTGTGAGCTTTTCATGTAGCTCCCGGTAGAATGTCACCTTTTTACGCTTTGTTTTGTTCATGTATTGTCTCGTGTCACGGCCACGGCTTTGGGGTTCTCCGAGCCGCCGACGAAGGTTCTCCGAAGCCGCTTTTGTCTTCGGGTTCAGACCACGTTCGGCGGCACAATGGAGCACTTTGGAGAGTTTAAGGCCGATCGGAAGCGTCTTTGTTCCTTTTGTTGGATTGGACGTCTTTCATTGTGAAGATGTATAAATATATAAACTTCACGTGTTTGGAACAGGAAGTAAGTCACTTTGAGAGTTTGTGGAGAACTTTAAGATTAAACTGAATGAAACAACACATATAGATATATAAATATATATATATATATATATATATATATATATATATTTATATATATAAATGTATATTTGGTTTCCTTCCTGTACCTGCTGTTTTCAACCTCATTCTCACGTTAATTAACGCTGAATAAAACACAGGAAGCATCCAGATGGAAGGTTTTACCGTAAAGTCCCAAATGATCCATATGATTACGACTAAAAAGTGGTACTTTTTAATAAAAGATATGAGTTGATTTAATATTTGTATGTAAGTTACCTCGAACGCAACTAAAGCCAGAGACGTGTCAGGATAAACTGGGACTTTACCCTATAGAATATATATATATATATGTATATATACATATATATATATTATTAAACTTATGATTTACCGCCCAGTCATCAATAGCTGATCAAATATTTGCAATCGAATATCTGCATAGGAAATAAAGCATAAAACATATATATACAAACATATACATATACGTATGTATATATATATATACAGCTAACGTTGATGCTAACCAGCTAACGACGCACTAGCTAACGTTAGCTGAAAACACAATTAGAACTGAGTTTCTAACGGTTTGTTTAACGAACAACAAGAGCCGGGACGATTCCAGAGATTTCTGGACTGGAGTGAAATCTTATCTGCACATTTATTCTCCAGAGATCAAGAAGAAACAAACACCTGGTTTCAGGTAAGGCCGACTCACCTCTGCTGCTGTTGAGATAACGCAAGATCTGGAATGGTCCGCGATCAGCTTGCTAACGGTTACGTAAACTACACCTAAACTGAAACTGTGGATTCCATAACCCTTATATTTACATAACATTTATTATTTTTCATATTGATTTTATTTAATAGTTGCCAGTAGAAACACAAATAAAGCCCTGAGCCCTCTTTGGAACATTTTCAATATTGGCTTTTTGGGGGAAATTGTGATGCATATTTATGTTATTCATTTGAACTCTTACTGGATTGATTAGTTTCAATGTTTTTCTTAGATCATCAATATCTAGCTTTGCCTCCAATTAACCCCGACCAGTCCACTCAAAACGTCCAGTAGCGTCTCATATTCAGTTTGTTCATAACATGCACACACAAAGGAAATCTCTCACCTCTGTAACACAAATATATATTTATATACACACAGTGAAGCTCCCAACTCGCCATTATTTCCAACATCAGTTAATCCATAATTTATTCCGATCGATCGATAATTCGTTGCAGGTCCTCCTAGCTGACAGATTAAAATGTCTCCTTTTTGGTTGACCCTCCACTCCCAAAAACTAATAAGGAACCAGCGAATATTTACTTGATTCATATCCGAAAAACGAGCAATCGATTATTAAAATCCTCTTGTGTTGCTGACCCGCCGATTCGATCGATTAATCATCCGGTCGTATCGCCCGCTGAACGCGCCGGCGTTTCAATAATTGATGACGAGGTAGAAGAGTTCACCGCCGCGTCAGATGAGCCATGAAACCACACTTAAAAGGAAAACCAGACTCACATTTTTAAAAAAATAGTGTCACAGTAAAGTGATTTATTTATTGAATCTTTTATATATATATATATATATATATATATATATATATATATATATATATATATATATATATATATATATATGTTTTCATCTTGAAAGGTGGTCCATCCGTTTCTGTACCGGAGCTAGTTAGCGGCGGCTCAGACGGGCCTGGAGGAGACGACCGCATGGGGCTGGCGCTGAGTCTTAATTGAACGGAGCTGATGCGGTTCCATTAATCAGTAATGGGGGAAGCCTCGCTGGGCCTCAGCCACCACACACCACAGCAGGAGGGGCCCTCTGATGGGGGGCCTCTGATGGGGGGCCTCTGACATTCTCACAGCAGTCGGTGAGTGTGCATGAAAAACAAAGAGAGAGATGGATGTGTCCGTGTCTCGGGAGTAAAAGGTTGGAAAGAGGAGAATATTTTACATCAAATGTTCTTCCTTGTACATTTCTTAAGCGCACATTTATTTATTTTTTCTTTCACAATGGGAGCCGTGCATGGTATTTTTATATGTTTTTTCCCAATCACAAGGTTGCTGCTCATGCACTTTGGCGCCGTCGCCGCACACTAGAAAGACCAGCAGGCAGCTAATGGCCATAGTTTACGTGCCGGAGATGAAATGTTTGCTTTCCTTCTGCAGTGTGCCACAATTAGTCCATTTTGTCCAACAAAGAACTAAAAGACGGCATTTTTATGAAAATAAAAATCTTATTTATCATCCCAAAAAAAAAACACATGTTGGTTCCTGAGGATGTCAGACACAAATAAATACATCTAAAGATATCACAACGAGCTCCGGGAAATTGTTATTTTCTCATGTTTTATATGCCTAATTAATAATTAGTAACTTTAACACAGATCACCAGACGAATGTTTTTTACTGCGTGTCTAAATGTGTCGCACAGACATTTAAAAAATACAATTACTCGTACAGATATAGAAACGCAATCACAAGCGTTATTGATTCATTTGTAGGGCCGCATCAAATGATTGTTTTCATTATGAGTTAATCTGCCGATTCGTTTTGTGATTAAATTTCGGTCTATAGAATGTCTCGCCACACATTCTCGCAGCCCAAGGTGGCGTCTTTGCGTGTCTCATTTTCTCTGACTAAACGTTCATCAGTCACAATATTCAGTCTACAGGACACAAACAAACTGATATTTGCAAGTATACATCTATAAGAGGCTGGAACCAGCAAATAACATCCAATATCTGATTTCCGAGCGAGGCTTAGTAAAACTACAATAACGGGTGACATGACTGTTCAGACAGAGATCGGAATTAGGATAAAAAGTGCTCGAGTTTGGCGTTTTGGGCGTCGCCATCTTGTTTTTTTGCAACCAGTGACCATCATCATACAAATTGACCATAATTCTGTAATGAGGAAGACTTTAAACTAAAGATTAAGTGTTTACAGAGTCTACTGAGGTAATAAAATCAAGAGAGACGTAGAGTCATTTTCTCATAGACTTCTATACAACCAGAGGAGTCACCCCTTGGTGGTCAGTAGAGAGAATGCAGCTTTAAGACATGAAGAATATACTTCTATACAACCTGTGAAGTCACCCCTTGGTGGTCAGGAGAGAGAATGCAGCTTTAAGACATGAAGAATATACTTCTATACAACCAGTGGAGTCGCCCCCTGGTGGTCAGGAGAGAGAATGCAGCTTTAAGACATGAAGAATATACTTCTATACAACCAGTGAAGTCACCTCCTGGTGGTCAGGAGAGAGAATGCAGCTTTAAGACATGAAGAATATACTTCTATACAACCAGTGGAGTCGCCCCCTGGTGGTCAGGAGAGAGAATGCAGCTTTAAGACATGAAGAATATACTTCTATACAACCAGTGGAGTCGCCCCCTGGTGGTCAGGAGAGAGAATGCAGCTTTAACACATGAAGCATAGACTTCTATACAACCAGAGGAATCGCCCTCCAAACATTCATGGTTTGATGAGCATCTCGCTCTTTGGCGTCATGGTTCCACACATTTTCCTTATTGCAAAGAAAAATGTATTTAAAAAACATCAATAGTTGCTATTTGCCCAAAACTATTACTGTAAATAAAATAACTGTTCTTAAGCCGAGCTGCTTTTGACTTAATTCTCGGGATATAAAGGGCAACCAAATGTCTTTTAAATGTGAAATTAAAAATCTATCTTAGACTTTCATTATCAAATCTGCTGCAAGGATACATATACATATTTTTATTCAGATTCTTGCCATTTTGTACAATTTGGAGCACCCGATTCGCCTATGCATGGCGAAACTGATGCATACAGTACAGATAGACACACATGTAGATGCTGTAGACTTTTCATTATTATATTTATAGCTATAATAAAGAAAATAATGTAGTTTTTTTAATGCTGTCAGAACTGCTAAAGAGAGGGGACCATTAATTAAAATATTCAACGTCTCTGTACTCAAATTCCGTCATTGGCGGACCATGAGCGGCCATATATGTCCAAATGAGCGAAGAATGAAACCGCGCACACACACACACACACACACACACACACGTACAGTATCTAAAGAGGGAGTCCTTTTGGAGCCTTAGGCACAGTATGAGAAATAAATATTTGATAGGAAGATGACCTACTTCCTGTGCCCTGAAAAGTTATTTGTCTTCTTCTACCTCCATCTACTGCAGAGGCCTCTTTCCTCAGGCCCTGCAGCAGAAAGCGAGAGAGAGAGAGAGAGAGAATATGTTCGATTGGACTTTGAGGTCCTCAGAAGCAGAGCTGGTCCACGATGTGATCTCGTTGGTTGAACCTTCACGAACTACGCAGGGGTTTTATTGTGATGGTAAATATGTTTGGTAATTGTGTTCAGAATAAAAAAAGAGGAGGGGGAGGAGCTTCTTTCCGGCGTCCAACACAGAGCGGAGAGGCGTTGGTAAGGATCCTTTCCTGACTGAAGCACTCGACTGTCTTTGTTCCCCTCAGCCAGGAACACTCGAGTTTCACTTTGGCCAGTCGTCGAGGTCACTCGTGGAATTAACGTGAATTAAGCAACAGCCACCAGCGATGCTTGTCATTATAAATGCATTCTCATGATATTCAGCAACGTAGGTTAGCTAACGTTTTACTCTCGTATGCAGTGAAATGTTTTTGCAATTTAACGATTTCCTTTTTTTGCTTCCAATTTTCTTACTAAGATCTATAAAATGTTGCAAAATGCAGATGCATGATCAATTATTTCCATTACTATAGTTTATGTATTAGTCAGTAGGTATGAGCATGACATAGAGTATGCAATGTTGTTGAAGTTGAAAAAGAAGAAAAAATGATTTGAGGAATTGCCTCACTATGGCTCTCAAAATGGCGATAGCTCAGCCGGTGGCCGCCTGCTGCGGTTTTGTTAGGAGTCGTGGGGTCAAGTTTGGGGGTTGGAGGTCAAACGGTCAGAGCAAAAACAAATAGTTCATGAAATATAGAGGATGTTATAGATTCATGACCAAACAGTGTGCGAAATACGGCGCCTGCAATATTAAATTAGCACTTCAGTGTGAGGGAATCAATAATTGAACACCCTGAAGGCCTCGGGACCCAGATACCTTGTTTAAGTTTGTGTGTTTTTATCTGTTGTATGAGTTACATTCATGTAAATATTGTGCAGAACCTTTACACGTAAAGGAGTGTTTCCCCTTTAACTGTTGAGTGGATGCAGTGTTTACTTCCTGGTTGTTCCCCCAGAGGGGCGGGGCTTAACGGAGTACGGTCTCACACACCTGTAACTTCCACATCCTCAACACTACATACAAAAACAAATGGACACAAATGAGACCTTTTTATTTTCACAACAAAATTTATTAGAAGAATAGTGGTTTTGAAAAGAAGGTTCTAGCATCCAGTGAATACTACCTTACACAACATTACAGCTGAAATGTGTGGCAAAAGTGGCAATTTTCTTTTTCTTTTTTTTACCAAATTGAATATAACATAACAAGTAAAATATTTTACACATGCACAAAGACAGATCCGCGTCGCCTGACGTTCAATGCAAAATTAAGTAAAAAAAAAAAATTAAGCCTAGGAAATCAAATCATCATCTTATTGTCCCAAAAAAAAATCACAGACGTTATGAAACAATTAATTATTCATCAGCCCAATCAGAATATCAGATTTAGCATTCAAAACAGGGAGAGAGAAAATAAAAATAGTGCAGTCAATCAAACCAAAACCAATTATTGTGATCCTTGTTAAGTGCTCATTTACACGGACATCGATAATATAAGCTTAGAAGAATAAAAGTCCAACTCACAAGGTACAAAATAAGAACAAAACAAACAAAAATATTGTACATAAATAAAAACTACAATATGAGAAAAATATTTTTTTTTCTTCAAATTATACAATTGTTTTGTCAAACTGTAAACAGTAGATATTGAAAAATGAGGTCCATTCGGGGTATTTGGAGAACAAGTGTGTAGGTGTATGCGTGTTTAAATGCGTTTTAGTCATTTGTGTGAGAGGTACAGTCCAGGTGGACCAAAATCGTGAAAAGGCCCCCACCCTGAAGGAAGGAATGAGGTATATCGTCAAACCCGAAAACAAAAATCTCGAACCTCAGCCCCCCGTTAAGAACCGAGGTGAGATTACGAAACGTTAAGAAAGAGTCCGAACTCCCTGGACGACCCCTCCTGCGTCCACCCAAACACCACAAGCCGTCTCCAACCCAACAGAATCAGGTCACCACCACAACAAAAAAGAATGTAAAAAAAGAAATCTTAAGAGTTCTCACAACATGAAATACAACTTATCTTTAAGAGTCTTTTTTTTCAAAGTTTATCGCCAAACGTCACTGATTTTGATTGTTGCAAGAGGTACAAAGTTTAGGCAAAAATAACCTCCCGAAACTTCCGTCGTCCTGACCGGGCCAATAAATAACTGACTAGTTCTCCTGAAGTATACGGGAGACTCCCAACACGGACACCTAGCGGAGGGTTTTTTCGACCAATCAGAGAAGAGTGTCTGTCTAAAAAGAAACAGAGTCAAAGAACGAACGAGAACGATTTCGCCGAAGACTGAAAAGCAGGTCTTTCTGCTCCGGTTTGACGCTCCTTGTACATCGTCCAGCTGAGCGCCGACATTCCCCCGGTCTTCACTGAGTGAGAGAGGCTTACTAAGTTTTCCCTGAAGCGTAAGAAGAAGAACCGAAGGCAGAGTGTTGTGTGTGTGTGTGTGTGTGTCTAGCTCCGTTAGCCGCGGAGAGAGAAAAGACTTGAGCACTTAAACCAGATACCTGAACATAAACCGACAAAGTGTGTGAGGGATCGCGGAGGCTTAGAAAAGCCACACCACGGTTTTGTGCACTTGTAGGAAATGTTTTTTTACATTGTTTTTTTAAGAGGTTAGCTAGTCATCGTTGTTGCGTTTGGTGCTTTGTAGCAACGCAACACCACACGGCACGAGTCAGAGAGAAGACCTGAACTGAGAAGAAGATTGACATTCATAAGATGCTGAAAAGATCCAGAGATTTAAAAAAGTAAACGTAATTCCACCAGAAGGAAATAAAAAAATACCATGAAGGCGAGAAGAGGAAAAAAACTGCTTCTGATCTGTTTTTTATAGTTTGGGTGTAACTTTCTCTTGTCGAATAAACGGTGGATCACTGCTAAGACTCGGCGTAGATTAAGTACCTGAATAAAAGCGAGAGCAGTGTTGTTGAGGGTCCCTGAGGGTGTGTTCTGTACTGTTGTGGGGCTGTGAGTTCTCAGAAGAGTTATAGGTAGATTCATGTTCCTATAAAAACAAGAAACCTATATGGTTGAAGAAAAAACAAACAGAAAAAGAGCGAGCTTCTCACATGGTTTCTCACACAGCCACACGGATTCACACTCATACATACTTGTTTTGTTACTTTACACAAAGAGAGAAAAGAGATTTTTTTTGTTTTTTTTTAAAGAGCTTTAGCCAAAAAACCACTACGAAAAGCTGTTGCAGTGACAAACAAACACCTCAGGTGCTCCTCCTCCTTTATCGGAAAGGGATTTTTTTTTTTTTGTCGTCTTAAGGGCAATATTTCATATTCAAAACATCAGAATCTGTCCTGCGGACAACATCCAAAGAACACTTTTGGATTAACCAGCCTCTTCGAACCAAGAGGGGGAGGGTATGTACACCAGCATGCAAAAATATTGAGAAGGACCCACGTTAACAAAACCGTCCCGTCGGTCCCAGCAAAGCTTGGGGGAACGGGGACCTAACTGTCTGTCGGGTTCTGCGGGGAACCGAACCAAGATCACCGCCCTCCCCTCTTTGCTTTCCTTCATTAAAACAGTCTTCATTTTTCTCGACTTAAAAACACACAAACCGTTTCCCCCTCAGTGCCTTCAATATACAGTTCCACCTCGCCTGTGAAAAAGACAGGCAAGGGTTGATGGGTAAAGCATGTTCTATGTACAACTAACCTGAAGACGCCGCCGTCCCCACCACCACCAATGTGACTCACGTCCTGGTCATCTTCACAAATATACAGAATCGGGCTCAAAAAAAGACTACAACTACACTAGATCCTAGTTCCACTACTTTTTCTTCGGTAAAAAAAAAGAGATCTTAATCCGCCACCGCCCCTTCGCCCGATGCTACATCATGGGGGGAGGGGGGTTACGAGTAAGACCAGAGTCATAAAAACAAACACTAGAAGCGACAGAGTGGGAGTGGTTTAACAAACGTACTGCACTGGACTTCTGAATTGTTTCCCTGAATCATTAAACGGAAAAGGCTCGTCCTCTTCCCCCTTTTCAAGATAAAAGTATATCACGTTAGAGATTTGTATATACATATGCATTTGTGTTGGTGTCTGTTTGGGCTTGTATAAGTATATCTATGTGCACATATAGAGTATTTCTTATTCTTAAATATGTTTAGTTAAATTAGAGGTTAGTTGTTTTTGCCTGTTTTTTTTTCTTGTTTTTTTTACATTCAGTTTTTAACAACGATAAAGAGTATATAAGTAGATGAAGAGGTGTGTGAAAAAGGAACGACGTGGTTTCAAGTGTTCCACGTTGTGGCCTCCGTTCTTTCTCGCAAACCCACTTCTCAAAATCAAAAAAGAAGGGGGAGGGGTTTTCGTTTTAACGCAACCCGATCTTGTTTCCGAGCTTCCTGACGCATCAACTCGTCTCGAAAACAACCCATGTGGTTTTTTTCCGTCCTTAAACGAGGAACACAAGGTGGGCTGCGAAAAGGTTCGAGACCGACAATGTTGACGGATCAAAAAAAAAGGACACAAAAAGCTATAGGATCCCTCCCCTCCCCCCACTGGACGCTACACACTGCATGGCAAAAGAAGCAAGAGGGGGAAACAGAGACAAAGGACAGGAGATGAAAGTACCCGGGAGACGGGAGTTGATGGTCAGGATCTGTCAATATGTGGAGGTTGTCAAGGTTACATGGATATCTTTTCTGAGGTATTCTGTGTTGTAAGTTTTTTCTTTTTCTTCTTTACATTTTTGCACACCGAGTAACACCAAGATGGAGAACATGATCAAAGACTGAAAGAAAAAACAAACGCTCAGCGTTACTTCCCCCGAACGCAGACTCAGTCAACGCGTTAACTGGCTGTTAAGGAAAGTGAGCAGCTTTCCTTAGTGTTTTGACATTCGGGAAGTCTTGAGTTAGATCTTTAGAGGACCAAAGGGCCATTAAGTGAGCTCTGCATGAGCCTCCCCTGCTAAGAGTTGAGTCATATCTACAATCCATGCTGTTTTTTAAAATATATAAAGCACTGAAAAAAGCATTTGGCTAAAAATAATTGGTAAAAGAAATTTAAAAAAGGCTTTTTCAAGGACTCTTTTTTCAGTAATGTTCCGGCTTTCATGAGTTCGAGGGGATCCATGAAAGAGTTTCTGAATAGTTTTTGGCAGCGAGAATCATCTGCGTGCCGTCTAATCGTCTGTACTGCCAAAACTTTGCGGCTGAGGACTGAACTCTCGATATCCGCTCATGGACTGCCGGCCTGTCTGACCCCGACTATCGATCGTGCCCATAAGCCAGTGCTGACTATAAATACCCCGGCTGGCGTGGCCGTCTGCATGCAGCGTGGACTTCACGACTATCAAGAGGAAGTTACGTGGTTGTCGAATGACTCGAAAGACTGCAAAGAGAAGCTCCGAAATGGATCACGTCAATTTCAACCTGCTTTTCCATAAGTCAAGCCCGAGCCGGGTACCCTGAAACATCGAAACGCGATCAGAGACATCATACAACATTTACGGCCAAACCTTTAAAATATTGAGTCTCTTTAGTGGAGAGAGAGTTCATGAAATTTTCACCAAGGCTGAAATATTAACCGACTGCCAAACATATACTGTATGTATGTTGTGTGTTAGTGTTTTTTTTTTCAATATTGCAGAAGATTATGATCCCCCCCGCTCGTTGCTGAAATAACTTCAAGCCCTAAATTTGCACGTTCCTCGTGACAAAGCCTCTGTGAAAAGATTAAAAATGAGAAAGCAAAAGAGAAAAGAAGGGGGAAGACGGTGTTCAGCCTCTGGGTCGTGTATACAATCCCAAGAGAGTGAGGTTTGTGGAAAGGCGTGATGAGAGGTGAAGGACCCGGGGCTGCCCAGGAACACCCCATCTCTCCTGGGATGAACGAGGGCTTGTCAGCCCCAAGTTGTTCACGCTCCACCGCCCGAGGATGCCGAGGACCGATGACAATAGTTAGTGAATAGAAGGGGAAAATGTGCTTTGGATGACTTTCCATCAAAGAAAGTGACAATAAAATCAACATTTTACTGAGGGTGTGGAAGGAGACGCGTGACCCCTGTCCGGTGCAGCAGCAGCATCATCACGGCACATATTTATTTCTACAGAAACTTCACACTTTTGAGTGACAGGGCAATCAAGATCTGACAGTCAGAGGAATGGGAAGACCAGCAGATTGCTGTGGTCGGCCAACAGTCGGAGGATGCTGCAGTGGGAAGCCCGGCAAGTCATCCCGCTAACTCTTTGAGGCGTTTAACGTCCATCAAAACTATTTTTTTTTAAACCATTCAAACCTGACCCTCAAAATGTTGACACGGATCTAGAAATGCTCTGAAAATGCCGGTAATGGTTACTTCACTGGCAACAGCGGACTCTGGAGGGGTAAATATTTGATCGCTGGTGTTGAACGAACGTTTTCTGCCAACGCCAAAAGCATCAACGCCAGAAGCGTCAACATTAAACCCAACATCATCAAACCCAAAGCCTTCGGGCTCGGGTTGCGCACGCTAGGGATGCAACCAGTGTTCGCAGCGTTGGATTTGACTTCCAAGCAACGAGAGACCAGCAGGACCATGTAGGCGGCTCTTAAGGGCCAGACTACACACGGGAACAATGCAGCAAGATTGTCATGGCAACGCACAATGGCACTGCACAAGCTGCAATGAGGTGTGTTGCAAAACGTTTTGACCAGATTTCCTTTTTCTAAATTACCTGCTTGTTGATATTTTGTCCCTAATAATCCTCTATTTCTCTCTTAAGTGGCGTTTCAGAGCAACCGCGGCACCTTTTTCTTTCTTATTCCAATCGTAGTCGCCAAAGTACCGGTGGTTCGTGAAGTGAAAATTCAGCATCTTTCCATTAAAAGCTTGTTGTTTAACCGCGGCGTGGGGGTGGGGATGGCGACCTTCAGCAGCCTTTATTCTGCCGTTACTTCACTTAGTTGTTTCATCCCTTCCACCTCCTCAGAGTGCCACGTCTCTCTGACTGCCATCTGCAAGGAGGCTCTCTGCCGGGGAGGAAGGGGAGCGACGCATGGCGGCACCGTGGGGCTCGTCCCCGGAGGAGGCGAGAACAGCCAGGGTGAGAAACTAAATGTCTGCTGCGAGACATAATCACAGTGGGGGGAATGTAAGCAGACCAAATTCAGAATCTCACGTGAAATTCTCGCTCCCGTGATTTCACTCGGGCGATTTAGATCGTACGTGATTGAGGAACCGGCCCTTTGAATGATTTTTTTTTTTTAGATGAGAGTCTCCTGATTGCGTGGATAAAAAAAAAAAAAGCACAAATATTCAATCACTTAATCCTGGCGGCACCGTCGGATTGAATGCGAGTGCCAAGTTGAGCGTCGGTTTGCGAAGTCGATTAATGAAGCTTAATCAGCCTCGCAAAAATATTCAAACTCGTATTTTGAAACGCACACGCTTTTGCTAAAGATCACACAGCGTATTTAAAGACAAGGTGTTGTTATCAATATTCTGACAAGGTACGGTGATGTAAAAAGGTGGCTTAAACCACCATTTTCCAACACTTTTATCTTTGGCCTCCGATTGCTCCACTTTTTAAATAGTTAATGGCGTCCGTTGTGTGGGTTGCTGCTGAAGCGTGTCTGGCCTTAAAGAGTTGTACTCGGCTCCGCTTTCAAAGCCAGCCGGCTGCTTATCACATCCCCACAAATGCTTTGACATTTGCAGCACTTGGCGTCGCACTACGTGACAAACAAGATGCACATTCTCTCAGATCTGTTAGCGCCGCTTTGACAAATGTCTGGTGGGAGGGGGAGGGGCAACAACGGCGTCTACTGACAGTTACAAGGTGAATTGTAACTGTCAGTAGATGTGCTGATTATGATCTTTCAAAATGGCACTCAGAGTAAGATGGATCTTGTTGTAAGAGAGAGAGAGAGAGAGAGACTTCTTGAATGTGGTGCAGTTAAAAGAAAATTGAACCGCGAACCAGACCCCACGTATTTTAGCTTCTGGTGATGTTCTTTGCATTCCTGCATGTATTTTGTACCCTCGTTGGACCAGCATGCAATGCAGCCGCAACATAGGAGCAACAAGGCTCACTTTTATTTATTTTTAATCTGTAAACCCATTAACATTTGACAAGATATTGTTTAGTTTTTTTGTTAAGGCGCAAGATGAGAGTTTGGAGGGAGAATTTTTGATGCCTGAGCGTGCAGCCTCCTGGCTAACAGCGCTAACACTGCTAACAGCGCAAAGCCTGGTAACGCTGTTATCAGAGCTTTGAAAGTGTTCGGCTGCGGGGGACCCGGGGGCGGGTGCTTACACGGTCGGCTGTACTGCCGTGTGAGAGGGACTTTACTGCACGGTATCTTTACAAAGAAAGAAAGGTGGTTTGAATATTGTAAATTGCTCCTTTGAAAGTGTCTAAATTACATTTTTCTTGCATTGTTTTAAATCTTGGTTAAATCGCAATTTAAGTAAAATATTCGTGCTTTTTCTTTTTTGCCGCCAGTCCATGCCCCACCCCCCACACTGGTAGCTTGAATACACAACAGAGGCATGTGTCAACAAAATAAGTGCAGGAATGCACAGACGAGTAACGCGGAACACAACCACTGAAGGGATTTTTCCTTTTGAGGTTTGAAGGTTGATCTAAAACAACAACAACAAAAAGGGGAGAAAAGCAGCCTTTGATAAACAGCGACAAACAAAAAAACAAACAAAGTGGTTTTCACAGAGGCCGTGCCGGCAGTGTCCCAGTGTGCCAGATCAAAAAACAGCCAGCAGGGCTGATGTTCTGCAGGCTGTGGACAAAACACACCCACCTGCTTCTAAAAGAGAAACGGCAGACTCCCAGCTTCATAATTACACATATAACCCGCCCACACAGAGTGTGGCTACCTGATGAGGAAGGAGGGAGAGCGAGAGAGAGAGAGTGTGTTGCTGTGTCTCTTGTGTGTGCGTTCTGCTCTTCCACGGCGGCGCGTGTGCGTGTGCTCGAGAGAATACAGCGTTCGTATTCACAGAAAGCTGGCTTCTGGCTTTCTTTCTTTTTTTTTTAAACAATTTGCCTTTTTTCTTTAAATAAGAAAAACAAAGAAAAGGAAAACGATCTGCCATCAGAACAACAGTACGAACGACAAGAAACAACAACTATTCAAAAACTGCTTCCGTCAGTTACATCTAAAAATCCGGAAACGAGCCGTACTAAAAATCCTGATTCTTCTTTGTGTGTTTGTGTGTTTGTGTGTGTGTGTGTGTGTGTTTCTCATGTACAATCAGCTGCTTTGAAGTGGTCGGACCTGAGGTATAAATGACAACCAAGATATGCAGCGTGACAGAAAAAAGAAACAGAGGAAACCTCTCAGCGGAGAGGAGCATGGCGATCATATACATCGTGGTTTCTTTCTTTCCTGGTAGCGCTCGGCACCCGGCACGCCATCTCCAAACAAAGCGGCGTGCCGTGCGGCGTCTACTAAGTGAGGTTACAGTAGTTTTTTTTTTTTGACAGTCTTTCACTCAGAAGAAAAAACAAAAAACAGACATAGAAATTAAATTAAAACCAACCTGAAAAGCAAAAGAGAAGAAAAAGAAAAGGATTGGTTTACCTGAAGATGCAAAAAACAGTAAAATAAATACCCATCTATTCATAAAAGTATAGCCTTTTTCATTTTCATCATACAAAGGTACATTGTCCTGTGTGTGTGGTGGTTTTTTGGAATGCAAAAGATTTCGAATATCTTTTTCTTTTACAAGACAGCAGATAAAGGAAGGTTAACTCGTCCACCTGTCCCACAATCTCCCCCTCTGGGTCTCTGATTTCTCTGGCTGTGAGAAATAATAAGAATAAAAAAAAGCCACAAAAAAAAAAAACATGTCAAGTTTCAACCTGGAGTTATATTACACCTAAAAAACACACAATAAACCCAAAAAACTAAAACGAAATAAAACCCCTCAGTGAACACAAAACCCCGTGTTCTTTCTCAGACCAGGGTGGGACCGACCTGATTTAGCGCCTCCAGGGTGAAACCAGACGACTGAATCCCGAAATGTTGTAACTTTTAGAGGAAGCCATGAGAGGTTCGCAGCCCTCCCACACCGACCCCGTCCAGTGCTAAGAACCGGAATAGCTGTATAGTCCCTGTGGTCTTCTCTCTCAATCTGTTGATCTTTATATATATATATATATATATATATATATATATATATATGTATACATATACATATATATATATATATATATAAATGTTTTCTATAAGGTTTTGTTGCCTGAAATACCTGAAAGGAGGTAGGGTGGCAAATATTGGTCAGTCAGACACTTGAAGCGTCTCCCCTCGCAGGAGGGAGGCGAAACAAAGAAGAAAAAGAAAAACGAACAGATAATAAAAGAAAAGAAACAGCGGAGGATACTATATTTCCCAGAGTATCAGCTATCCCTTCGCCAGGCTCCCAGGTAAGGTATACATACAAGTACGAGGCACAGAAAGGAGTCATTATTCTGAGATTGAGGTATAGCACTCGGCCTCTGCTGACCAAGTCGACATATAGTTTATATATATACGATTATAAATTACATCTAGTACAGGTAGTTAAGTCTGCGCCATTTTCCGACTGACAAATATTGCTGCCCATCCCGTTGGCTCGATCCTGAGACATTTACAGTACTGAAGGCTACTGTCGCACGCCCGCGTCAGAAAAAACAAAAACGACTGCATTTCCTCATGCAAGCAGCGTGAAAGTGAAACTAAAGAAAAAGCGAAAAGAAAAGAATAAAAACAACAGTCTGTTGAGAATGAACCGACGGTGCCGTCTGTTTTTTGTAAGTTTGAGATATTCGTTTCAGTTCACTACATTCATTACGTGAGTATTTGTTAATATATATGTATATAAATAGATATATACTGTTCTCTTAAGTATATAATATGGTATGAGGTTTCTTTTTAAGAACAGCAGTGAGACTCAGTTGCAAGAAGGAGGACTTTTTTGGACAGGGGGAGCTGTTAACCACATGACAATAAACAATAATGAAAACAGAAAAATCTAATTAAATGAAATAAATATACCTTTTAAATGGCATGCACCTCAGTAGATAAGAGCAGGCTGAAAATGGGACTTTTTAAATGACCAGAATCTTTAGAAAGCATTGGCAAATTTATCGCAAAATTCAAGAACTTCTTGAAGTATGGAACGATTTTTATTCTTTTCTTCATTTTTTGTATTTTTTAAAGGATTTAGAGATTTGTGTACACTCTACACAAATAGTTTGGCCCTTGAGGAATCGCCCCTCTCAGGGGGAATTCCTTCTAAGTGCTGTTTGGAGTTTATCCACACAAACCTGTGCATTAAGTGCCAATTAAACTATTTCTACACAAATATTTGTTTCAGCACAAGTGGCTTTTGTTCAGTTTTTCTTTCTTTTTCTTTAGAGGGAATGAGCACATTGTACGGCTTTTTTGTGTGTTGTCAAACTGGGTTCGCAGCTGGCTAAGTGAGCGGCTACAATGCCCTTTTTCTTTCCCATAAGAGGCGCGTTCATAACAAGTGCTTTACTATCGGTATTGACTATCGGATCGGTGCATTGTCCTTCGCTGGGTCAGACTCAGCGCGCACAACGACCTTTTTAGACACTTCCAATGCCCAGCATTGTAAAGTGTTGGGATGCATTTCATGCATGGTGACCCCTGGACATATAGTAACTGTCCCGGGGGTCTTTTCTAGAGCTTTTCCCATTGGCCACGCATACCTGCCAATCAAGCCAAGGGAGCTACAAAGCTTTATTAAAGTGGATAAACCACAGAGGGGCGAATTAAGATTGTATGCAACGGGTAATAACTTATTCTAATGCTAATCAGATTAGAATTCATTCATAGTTTAGAATGAGTTTGAGATTGTGTTTAAATGCTCTCAACATAATGATTAATAATATTCATAATATTCAATCAACCCAACCCCCCCAAAATCAGCCCAAAAAAAGAAGTGGTGCATGCCATTTTTTTCTTGAGAGAATAATCCAAGAAAAACAAACAAAAAAACAACAAATAAAATTGTACAATACATTTCAAAAAGGAGTGAATCATCGTCATCATCATTTCATCTGAACAGAGAGGTACAGTTCTCACAGGCTGGGTGAGCACCAGGCAGTGTTCGGAGCGAAGAGCAACATTTAACCACAGCGCGCAAAAAACACGACAACCAAAAAGCTTTTGACGTCTCCTTCAAATCTTTTCCTCGTGGAAAATACCAAAAGAGCACGTGTGTGTGTGTGTGTGTGTGTGTGTGTGTGTGCGAGAGAGAGAGAGATATTCTTTCCCCACCTGGTAAAACGAGATGATAGTTGTTTTTTCTTTCTCCATCCCTGGTGCTTCAGTGGCGAAGGGGGAGGGGAAAAAACACAGACGACACGACACAAAACTCAACTTGTTCAAGCTGTCGACCCTTTCTTTTCTCCTTTTTTTGTTGTCTTTTTTAGTTTTTCTTTTTAAATCTTGGAGGTAATCGAAGAGGAAAACGAAAGAGTAGTTTGGGTTTGAGCTGCAGCCTTTTTTGAAAGTCTTCACACACTAAAGCTTTTCTTTTTTTTCTACCGTCCCTCGGCTCTCTGCTCTGTAAATCACCCAGCGCAGAGCTACACTGCATGCATAACCGTCAAACTCTCTCTCGCTCTTGTGTTTTTGCTTACTTTTGAAAAGTGCCATTGTAGAAGTTTAGCGCCATGAGTTCCAACGTTTTTCTGTCTACTGTGGGCGCCGCCATGTTTACTCACACGGCCCCTCCCCTAGACAAAGAATTAGCGAGAGGGCGTGTCTTGTCCTCCTGTCTGTCTATTATAGGTCCAACAGGAAGTTAACATATTTCAAAACCCACGTCGTCCGTCTCAGTAACCCTGAGTTAAAAATGAGGAGAAAAGAAACCATCCGGAATCATCGGATTGGCTTTTAAATCATCAGTCATAATAATTTATAATATATTAAATCTGCTTCTCTCTCGCTTCTAGTCACTACCCCTACCCCCACCCTCACTGCATATAGCCCTCCCAGCATCCCCAAATGAACATGGTTGTAGGAAACTGCCGTTAAAACTGTCTTTGAGGTTTGAGGGAGAATAATTTCTTTAAAAACTCTGAGAGAGAAAAATCAGCAATGTGTTGTTGTTAGCTAAAGTCCATTAGCTTAGGCTAGCTAACGCCTTGTACAGGAGCTAGATGATCAACTGGATAGCAGCAGAGTTTCACATTCTGATCCTAAAAGGCCTTCATCCAGTAGAGATTTCCGTAAAGGGGATGAGCTCACTTTGGTCACCGTTTGGAGGGCGACCTGAAGGCGACTTCGGCTTTCCAGGATCAGCAGTGAGACACTGATGGAGGCCCATGAGGTAGCATTCCGCCTTAAAAGACAACTGATCCATAATCAGATTGATCCTCAACTTGTCTCTTGGCAAAAAAAAGAGGGTTTTTAGCGCTTTCGCGGATCTGATTATGGATCAGTGTACGCGGGCGATGTGCACCTCTGACCCGTTGCGAGGTTTGCGACTGGGCTTCAGAGACAGACCATAATAAGTGCATGATGCAAGGGCAACAATGCCGAGGTAACCTGGTCCGTAAGCGCCAGACCCAAAAAGGTGTAGTGCAAAATAAAGCAAATGAAATGAAAAGATAAAAAGGTCGAGGAAAAGAAGTCGATTACAGAAGTCAGTAGTGTCCACGAAACTCACAAACATGCATCCCTGAATGACTCGTGTGTCTTTTCTCATTCAAAAAGGACGGGTTAATGTCGCCTTCGTCCGCACAGAGATTAACAGAAGTTCTTAAGGAGGAAAGAAAGGTTTGCAGTTAAAGCGTCATGGCTACCTGGCAATAAGAGAGTGGGCTTTTTTGATTCAGAACCCTGGTGAGGAACACCAATGGTGTGATTAAACCGTCCAGTTGGCTTCAAATGTTAAAGACAGTTACTTACCAATTTACAGCTAGTCCTCTGTGAGAGAGGGGAGCAGTAACGGGGCTAATTTAGTTTTTTAAGGGGTTCATTTTCAATCTTCCCCATCATTTTGTTCCCCCAAATTGGAATGGTCCAAAGCCCGAACTGCATTTAAAAGCAGCAATGGTTCGGTGTATCAAGTTCAGAAAAGAGGGGGGATTGGGATTATCAGCATGCTTATGGAAATCTCATGAATTGTCATTTAACGAATGTCTTTAGCTGCATTTGTTTAAGCCCCTTGGATATAAAAGCTAAACAAATGCCTCAAACGGCATCGTTTGTTAAAAAACGTCCGTTTTTTTAAGAATCTTCCTCATATTATCCCTGCGTTTGTGCTCACCCAGATACTGCAAAGTAAATTGGCACAAATAAAGCCCCATCCGTTTTTTTCAAAATCACTTAAGTCATTTGTCTGAGGTTTACATGTGTAAGTCGTTTTAGTCGATCGGTTTGAAATTGTCATCCATCTCTTCTTTTACATTGTCCTTGAGCTCAGCGGCTGCCAGCGGCGGGTCGTCGTCTCGTGGGGTCGCGGTAGGCGTGTTCTCTGACTCTGCGAGAGGGAAATCCTGGCCTCCTGCCTCCATCTTCATCATCAGCTTGAGCTTCTTCTTTGGGGGGTTCTTCAGGGTTCCCAGGCGCTCCTTGACCTTGTACTCCAGGGTGCTGTGCGGGATCCCGTACATGTTCTGAGCCTTGGACACGCTCATCTTCCCGCTCATCACCACCGTTATGGCCTCCTCCAGGATATCGGTGTTGTACTGGCGATAGCGGCCCCTCTTCTTCCTCGGTTGCTTGGAGTTCGGGTCCCCTTCCGCGTCGGAGGTTGAGTACGCCGCCCCGGAGCTGGAGTGGTCCAAGTCAGAGCTCCAGTAGTCGGCGGCCCCATCCAGCAGGCTTCCCAGGCTTCCTCCGCGGCGGTTCTGCTTTGGCAGGATGGCTCTCAGCTTCCGGCTGAGCATGTTCTCCCCGTGGCCACCACCACCAACTCCCATGGCGCCGTAGCCGTACAGCTCAGAAGCATGGGAGTCCCAGGAGAGATCCATACCCCGAACTTGGGGGATCTTTAGGTCGACAGGAGGCGAGTGGCCCTGGTCCCTCTTGCCCTCATTGTGGTGGTGTTGGGCCTTGGAGACCTGATTGTGGTGGTGGTGGTGGAGGGAACTTTTGAAGGAGAAGGCTCCGTGGTGGTTGTGGTGATTCTCCAGGAATGTGGGCAGGTCTTTGAGGTCACTGAGGGCCCCGTTTAGAGCTCCGCTGGCCTGCTTTAGCTTCATCAGGCTTTCGAGGTGGGCCTTGCTTCCCCAGAAAGAGGAAGAGCCCTTCTGGCCGAGCAAGGCGTAGGACTGCACGTGATTGAGCAAGCCGGCTGGCTCTAGATTAGCCAATGAAAGAGCAGCAGGCTGGCTCAGGAGGCGGTGCTTCTGGCTGAGGAGCTCTTCCTTGATGCGCAGCGAGCGGGCCAATGGCGGCTTGAAGGAGTTGGAGTTGACGTGGTTCTCCCTCAGTCCGTCCTGCAAGCTTCTCTGCAGCAGGCCATCTTCGTCCACCTCTGGCAGGGTATGTTCCTCTTTGATCGAATGTCTGAATGGAGGGGGGGGAAAAGAAGACAATTTAAGAACCAGTGTATGGGATAAAAAAATTATTGTTGAGACCGGGGTTTGACGCATGTGACATTTTATGATTTAAGATTAGAATCTTTAATGTGTCGCTAGGAATTCAATTATTCACCGTTTTACTTTTAACCACCTAAATCAATTCACGGCAGAACCTAAACACTAATAAACCACATCTGAGGAACTCAACAGCAGTGTCCTTTTTTGCCAGAAACAACATTTGGAGATAAACCACAGAGATCAATAAACCACAGAAATCACTGTCAAGAGCCTTTCAACAATCCCAAAAGACGACATCACTCCTGGATTCAACTGTTGACATGTGAACACACCAGAACACATGCAACCTTTGACGAGCCAAGAGATCCAACCTCTGTGTCCCTAACTTGATGAGTATTCATATTTTAAATAACGTTTCTTTACTTGCCCAAGGTTCATACACATATCGACCAATACATTTTCATGACTTTTCCATGACTTTAAACCAAACTTCCATGACCAAACATTTAGTGAAATCTGGGTGTAAACAGTAAAAAGTGAGTAAATGTAGTATTTAAACTAACAATGAGAACACAAAGAATACAGTAAACCTTAAATGACACAAATGAATGAGGCAATAGTTTGATTAAAAGAATAAACATTTATATAGATGCATATGTATGTATGCCTGCTTATATTTTGAGCGTCTTTCTTTTCAAAGCATATTAATTATTTCAAACTCAGCGTAAATGAACGACATGAATATTTATAAAACCTTTTGGGATTTTATTTTTTTAAAGGACTTTTCCAGGCCTGGATGTAACCATTTTAAAATTCCATGACTTGTCCAGGTTTTCCCTTCCTGCAAGAACCCTGCTTGCCCCGTGCTGGACGAACAGACGGTATGTCTACAAGCACTCGTGCACCAGCATCTCACATTTCGATGTTTAAAAACAAAAAAAATCATCTCTGTTGTTTATGTTGAAACATACGCTTGCATGCAAAGTGCCTCCAGTTAAACTGCTGGAGCCAATTTTCCTACTGCTAAGTAACTATAGCAACAGCGCAAAGGCTCTTTAAAAAAAAAAAAAAAAAGCTCCCTTAGGTACATAATGCCGGGAAACCGCTTGGCAAGTCGGCGGCCGGCGAGGAGAAACTGCGTCTCTCCGTCTGGTGAGCTGCAGCGCGACTGGCAGTGCGACGTGGGGAGTCCTCAGCGGGAGCTTTGAGACCGATTACCACAGTGGGCGGTCTCCGGCTCGTTGAAGACAATGCGAGGGTTAACGAGAGGCTTTTGGCGTCTACACCCTTAATGGAGCGCTCTGTTACAGTAAGCGCACAGTCATCGGGGAGGCCGCCGGTGGATCTGAGGAGCTAACGTGAGAATAGAAGGATGCAGAGAATACGCACAACAGAAGGGGGTGAAAGATTGTTTCACAAACTGTGTCTCTCAAAAACAACAGCATGTGCCTCCTGAGTATTATTTTTTTAAAGGAAGATAGTTTGTATCCTGCAGCCCAAATTTTATTTTATTTGATCAGCATGTAGACCATTATGAACATCTTATACCAAAACTATTATTTTTTTATTTCGTAGCTCCCAAGTATCTCTTGACTTACTTGTCTTATTTAAAGACAGGAAAAATTTATTCAAATTACAGTAATTATTTTGATACAAAAAAATAAAACAGAATTTAGGTTTTTACACAACCGTGGTCATGCAATAATTTAAAATCCAATGCCATGTTACTGGTAATACATACACTCACTAACCCGGTGTGTGCTTGTCTGATGTTAGCGGGACTACAGGCTCCACCCCCTCCCTTAGTTAATAATACATGACCTGATCATTAGAGACTCCCGGTGAGGCCTTCAGGGCCTTAGAGCCCTCAGGCGGGAGCCAGAATCCCGACACGGGGGCGAGGGGGGCAATATTTTTGCTTTTATTCCGAATGTGGAAAATACCTCACACGGTTTAATCTGCTGGGCCTTCGTTTGTTGTGCGTCAGCAGGCAAAACCCTGTTGTGTTCTGGGTAGAAAAAAAACAGAAATCTTGTGTGTCCGTATAAAAAAATAATTTTTCCGACCTTAATAATCTATTAAAGTCTTAGTTTTTTTAGATTTCGGAGTCTGAGAAATTGGGTCTGGGAACATAGAATAATTGATGGTGACTTGGTGATGCCAACCAGTAAAATATAGCATTTTTTTCAAATATGGAATGTTGGTAATAATCCCTCATTGGACCGGAAGGTTGTTACCCCAAATGCAGCATGTTAAAGTTGATCCGTGAAGAGCCACACAAGTGTAATAAACCTGAACAATCACTTTGAACCCCCTCTCCGATCACAGTTTGGAGAGAAATTGGCGGGGACCAACCCTTCCACGTGGTGGGCGCAGGTTTCTGTGTGCCCACATCGGAGGTATCGAACCCTCCGCTAATCCATCTTTGAGCTACGGATCAAAAGCATTCCGGGATATGTCGGCCGCGATTAGCGCGTCTATTCCCTCGTGATGCGAAGAAGCGAGTGCGATGGCGGCCGATTCAAAACATGACTTGGAGGCAGAGTACGCGCTCATCAATAAATGATCGCGCTGAGGATTGTCGAAAAATCCGCTGACACGGAGCCGGAAAGGGTGGGGGGGGGGGCCTAAAAAAACAGAGCAATGAAAGCCTCCGAACTGTGTTTGACACGCATTGAGATTGAGCTCTCACTTTGGGCCCTGAGGGGAGGGGTCTGAACTCTGCATGGTAGTGGGGAAGTCGAGGCTGGCTTTGCCACGGGATCCACGGTAGCCGTGGTATCGACCAGCCGAGCGAATACTGATATGCGAGAGAGGTGGGAGGCGTTGGGCCAGACGCTCGAGGAGGACGACGGGGAAGATGGAAGGACCCGCCCCCAAAACGTAGAGCGATCGAACGAGGGCAAGGCCCTTTAAAGACCTGCGGCGCGTCAGTCGATTCCAACAAGTGGGTTTTTTTTAGCCTCTCTGCGACCTCTGAATCTTTATCTATGTCAACGTATTACCAGCGTGCACGATTAGAATAATGCATTTTTCTCTCCAGTGTGGCTGAACAGAACGCAGGTTCAACTGCTTCATGCATCTTATGCTACGTTCACACCACATCACTTTATGTGATTAATTCGCGCCATTCGCTTTTTCGCGGCGGAAAGGGGGCGCGGCTTTTCTCCGTAAAAGCAGTTATTATTTCCGCCATCCACCATTGAAATAACCACTAGTTCTGCTTTATACTTGTTGTGGAAGTCCCACAAACGTTGGAATATCGGAGTGCTATACATAGAAAAGCTTTCGTGTTGCTTTTCAATTGACAGTTTTAAATGCTCGTTTATTGGTAAATGCAAAAAAACCCAGAAGGGCAATGAAGCGCGGCGTCTTTTCTCTTCTTCAGCCGAGACGCTTTGGTTGCATCCGGTCGCTTTGATTACAGAATATTACGCAGAGGATCGGCAGCAGGCCAGGTCAGTCCGTGGGGAACCGGAGGGGTCGCCGGTTCAAGTCCCAGCACGGACCAAGTACAAGAGTGTGAGCTAGAGAGCATCGGCTCCTTGGTTCTTCCTTTGGGGTTTGAGGCACTGAAGTCTCTCTCTAGTAGCGGACCACTGCTCCCAACACCTGGAGGGGTTCAATGCAGATGCTTTTAGCCTGCAGGGGATCTGCACATGCATCTGCAAACTCGATCAAATCTTTCCGGTGACGGTTGTCATCGTCCTGTGAAATCAATCTCTCTCAGCTTTGACTGCGGTTTGGCATCTGGAAACTAATCTGAATCCAGAATCGGAGTGTGACATCAACCCCTCGGGCCGCGCCTCCACACAGCATCTAGTGTTGAAGACGGACGGGCTTCAGTTTGCTTTTTAGGCCCTCGTTTGACTCTGTTGTCTTACCCTTTGGCCCCGGGCTCGGGGGAGAAGCCGGGTAAGGCTTTGAGGTTGCCTGTGCTGTGGATCTTCTTGGTGGAGAGGTCCAGGACGCCGTCTGAGGACAAAACACACGCAGGGAGAAAGATTTAGACAGCAAAATCACAGACGTGAACACTTCTGATTATTCATTTTTGAAGTTCATGAGTTGACCGGAGGTTCCTCATTATGTTTGTGCGTGAATCATAATTAATGTAGACCGCATTTCAGAGGAAAGCCCTTTTTTGGGGGATGATAATTTGTCTCATTTGGGGATTTGCCAGACAAAAAAATAATCAAATCAAAGGTGATTATTGAGTTTATTCAGAGTCTCTAGGAGTTACCCAACTTTCAACATCTGCTGCTGCTGTTTAGTGAAAAACAACCCAAAGAGGACCCAAGTTTACAGTTTCTTTCTGTTAAACTTCCATATAAACATTTAATACAGTGCAATGGGAAAAGGCAGAACGACGGCGGATGGAAACACGCATTTATTTTCAGTGATTTTTTTTAATTCTGCTTAAATTTGCGATGGAAACTTCTCTGTATGGTGTTCAAGGAGCAGTGCTACATAATTGAGAAGCTGATGTCATATCAATACAAACTGATTCCCAGAGGAACACTGAACTATTCTTTCTTTCTTTCTTCTAGAAAGTATCAGAAATGTTTTCCATGAATACAAGACTATGAATACGCTTTTTATTTCACCTTTTATCAGTGATACGGAAGAGTTGAGTTAAAGATTGCAGATCAATACCACCTTTAGAAAATGTAACTTATGTCCCTTTTCAGCTCGAGGTGCCTCAAAGACTTATTTTTTTGAGGGGTTTCCACTGATGAACAGTATCAGAACATCACGCCAATACTTTATCACGTTTAATATTTCGTGGGGACATTACTGATAATATTTTCACACTTTTTTTTTAAGCTGCAAGATCCGTTTCCTTTTCAGCATCCAACAACAGTTGTATCCTCTGACCCTCGTTTCATGCCTTCTCATACAACAACAACAATAATTATTTGGAGTTGAACAGTAAAAGTTCAATACATTGCCAATTAATCCACATATTAATTGTGTGTATTAATTCATTAGCTAAGGGAGGTTAGGTAGCTGTTTTTTTCTGTATTTATTTACCTTTTGATACGACACTGAACCAGAGGCGAAGGGAAGCGAGCTGCATGTTTCTGATCATCATGTGTGTTTATGTGAGTTATATATGAGGCAGAATGCTGTGCATCTGATTGTGCTGTTTATTCATGAAATCCATCTGATGTTAACAGCTTCTGCAACTGCTGATTTATGTGAAAACGACTGAATTAATTTGTATTTTTTTTTTTTTAATTATTAATCCTGTGCCTGGGTGACCAAAAGAACAGGTGGACTGTCTGTGACACTTCAGCAATGCAGTCTGGGAAATATGGCGACATGCTGCGTGTGAAATCTCAGTTTATTTGTGAATATGTTTTTCGGGGAAATCAGGTCACCACACGTCGAAAA
>NC_136594.1:3136442-3146442 GCF_910589615.1 Taurulus bubalis | reverse complement strand
AAGGTGACTTCCTAATGAAGCGCTGCAGCTGGCAGAGTCCACTTCAACTCATTCTTATTTGCTATTTATGTATTTACTATTTATGATCCTTGTTGGCTTGCCTCCCGTTTAATCCTCTAGCTAATCCCTAAAAGGGTTTTCCTCGTGTTAAACATGCAACTCTGTTTTGAGAAGTGATAACACCTAAAACATAGTTATAATACCAGTGTATTATATGCATTATTATGTGTTCGCTCCAAGTTTTCATTCCTAAATGGATTGATGGATAGTTGCTTTATTAATTAAGGGGGGGATTTATTCGCTAAGGCAGCATTTATAGATCCAGATAAAGCAATATTAAATTTAAAAAAATGAAGAAAAAATGCACAATATATTAAATTAACTAAACAATAGTGCACCCCTATGGCAGATATTGCTATAAAAACTGTATAATGTAATCTTCATTTACTCATAACCAGTAACGTATAGACTGATATTTACACATGAGAACAACTTCTCACATTATGTTATTTTATTATAACATTGGTTTGGGGATGACAGACGGAGCCCCCGTTGATGCCGCTAGTTGTTTGCGATGGATTGTTTAATCCCTTTGTTAATGTGGTTTGACTCCCGCGCTCCACCTGGACGCCGCTCGCCGTAATCCCGCCGCGGACATGATCTCGTTGACGAGGCGGCGATGAAAACAGCTTAAACTGTTGACACGGCAAATAAAAGAGCTTAACCTGCTTCCTGACACTCAATTAATCACACACACACTCACGCACAGACACACACACACACACACACTCACACACATACACCTCTTTGCCACAAACAGGCCTTAAATGCTCAGAAAAACCCCAAGAAGAGGGTTAGTTTGCTGAAGTTTGCTCATTGTAAAGCTCTATTTCGACAGCTTGGGAACCCTCCCTGAGATGGGAAACCCCCAGCATGCACTGAGTGTGTGTGTGTGTGTGTGTGTTTGCTAGGAAATGGCCTGTTGTGCAACACTACAGGTTTGTGCAAAAGGTACACACAAGGTCTCGCCTCCCTACAACAAAGCAGTGGGATTTGGCAGCTGAATTTGAGTAGTTCAGGAACTCTGCCGTCCAGAGAGGAGTTTCCTGAGAGGGTTAGTGGCGTTAGAAACAGACGAGGAGCCAAACTGTTTTGTGAATTACGCTTCGAGGGGAAGATATTTTGTTGTGGATCGTTTCGCTCCATCAGCAGCCACAAAGAAAACTATTTCCTCCTTGTTTTTGGTAATGAATGTAGTATAAATGAGGCTCTGGATGCTGTGTGAACAAACCCCCTCAGAATACATGTAGGAATGAAAGAGTGCAGTTTGGTGGCGTAGGAGCTGCTGAAGTGGAGGCCTGGGTGACGTTCACGGCTCTATATTCGGCGGCTCCACAGGCGGCTCGGCCTGCGTGAGTGAAGCCGGATTGATTCGGGGGCCGAGCATTGATTGGACCGACATCTGCTTCCTCCCTCCCGGAAAAAACACAACACGAGCTTCCGCCTCGCTGTGCTCCGCCACAAAGAAGCCGTCGGCCTCGGGACACAACGCGATCCGCTCCCAGCTGGGGAGAGCTTTGTGGCCACTCGGCAAATATTCTGACTTTGAACGGTGCTGCGCATTTGAGACCTGCACCAAAAGCTGACGGTGCATAGACAGGGTTCATACACACTCTGACCAATGATCCATGACTTTAAACCAAATGTCCATGAGCAAACATTTAGTGAAATCTGGGTGTAAACAGGAAAAAGTGAGTAAATGTAGGACTCTAATTAATTTAAGGTAATTAGGAGTTTGGGCAACCAAGAAGAATCTCGTCAAAATATGGGTATTTAACTATTACTTGTTACTTTTCCCAGCTATTGCATAACATCAATAAATAATTAGAATGAATGCCAGAAACTTCTCTCAAAACTACATCCTCCGACATAATCGTGCAGTTTAATCAACACCTCTGAAACATCCGTGAATTAAAAGCTGATTATGGAAATGTCTCCTGAACGGCCTGAAGGCTGCTGAACCGAGGTGCAGTTTTATATTTGGCCCTCGACACTAAAGCTGCAATCCTCATGTGACTATTTGCAGACATGCATTCAAATTAAAATATTGCCACATTTGAGAAGAGATCGTATCGTACGGGCGTGAGATGAATTTGCAGATCTTTTTTCTCAATAAAGCCGGTAAAGTGTTGACGAAACCACTCGCTCCACCGCCCTGGTTTCAGTGATATCTGCAGACATTGCCTCCTGCTAGTTTCTTTTATTGCCCCGATAAATAAAAAGCTGGAAAGTAGAGGTCCATGTGTCCGCCTACGTGGAATAACTTCCACCCTCCCAAAATGAATTCAGCACTAGTTTCTCATGAATCGTCTCTCTCTCCACGATGTAAAATAACCTTCCACTGAGTTTCCCCACGTGGCCCCTCGTCATAATGGTGGCACAGGTCGGAAAAGTGGGTCGGCCTCTCTGGCCCAGATCTTCCCTGATTCAGGGGTCTACCTGGAGGGCTGAAATGTCTCCGTTCCAATTGGAAAGCTTGGAAAAACGTCACACTTGGTGTCCCTCAGGGATCGATCCCCGGTCCCCTTTCTATCCAAACCGATGTCACAACTTCACACGTCGGACTTCCTGTGTCCTCAAAGTTTTCCACTTTGATTTAATTAAACAAAAGGAGGAGAAGACCATTTGAGACCAAACACTTTTTTATGTATATCTTTGGCTCCATTGTATTTTTCCACTATTTTCCATCTCAGAGGGTCTAAAAATGTTCTAAAAAACAACAAACATCTGTAAATGGTCTGATTTCAACTCTGATTAAACGCAATAAATGTCTTTAAATATATAATACGCTCTGGTATTATACACCCCTGTTAGGGAATCTCAGATTTTTTTTGTGACACTATCTCTGATATTTGACTGATTTCCCCGGAGTTTTCACCAAATTGCCTGACTTGACTTATCAAACACACCTCTGGAAACTCTAAAATGTTCCAGATATTAATGACTGGAGGGGAGTGGGAATGAGTAATGAAGTGACTGATGAGTTGTGTGTGTGTGTGTGTGTGTGTGTGAGTGTGTGCGTTACCTTTTCTGTGGAACACAGCATTGAGGAAGTCTTGGGCCTGTCTCTCCAGCCGGCTGATCCGAGACCGCTCCGACAGCACCGGGCCGCCTGCACCCTTCTCCACGCCGAGCTCCTGCACGGACCACACCGAGACAAACCAGTCAGTACAAACCAACAACTAACTAAATACATAATAATAATAATAAAGCCCCTCAGTGGGTCGTGTGACCACGCTCAGAACAGGTGGAGCTGCAGACGTCTCCATCCTTTGGCTTGAAAATGGTGAATTGGTGCTCAAAGTATTTCTTTATTATTTTTATTCTATAACAGTTCAGTGACATGGTGAGAATTACAAGGCTTATTAAAATGTATAGAAATGTACATTGATAAATGAACTCACAATTACTATTATTATTATTATTAACATATACATCATTTATTTTGATTACTAACTCAATTGTAGTGAAATACAGGTGAAGTTTTCAGATGATTTTGTCCGACCAACACGTTTGAGAAGGTGAAACCAGAAAATTAAAATGCATAATGGGAATTTTAATAGTTATGTAATTTCCGTACGCTTGTCTAATCAATTGATTGATCCATTGTTTCAGCGCTTCATAATTGTTTGTGTGTATTTTAGTTTTGGTCGGACGAAATCCACTGAAAACTTCACCTGGATTTCACTACAATTGAGTAGTTATCAAATAAATAATGTGTATGTTAATCAATAATAATAATAATTGTGAGTTAATTTATCAATGTGGATGTTACAACAACTAAAATCTACATTTCTACACATTCTAATACGTCTTGTTCAAGGGGCAGGTAATAAAATTACATCAATTTGTATACAAATTGACTTTTTCTCAATTTTCCCTCCGTTTTTTTGTGGATCTGGATCTCGTCACGTTCGTCCACCAGAGCGCCGGCGATGACTCGACCGGTGTCGGTGCGATGCCGCGTGTTTGAACCGGTAAACCGGGGAATCTGAGACGAGTCGTGTTTTAACCCCTCGCCTCTCGCCTCTGATCCATGGATCCATGGATCCATGGTTCCGGCCCACCGGATCTCCTCTGTTGTTCACGGACAGCAGACGGGGAGGAGGGAGGAGCTTTCAGCCCGACAGAGGAATAAAGTGAATAAAGATCCTGTCCAGTGAGAGGAACACAATCAGGAAGGCTGAGGAATTCATCTTTGTGTCTTTCTTCATCCTGATTGTGATTGACATGATTATTGACCGGTCAGATGTCGACGAGAGAATATATAGAGAGGAGAGAGAGGGGGGAGAGAGATAGAGGGAGAGAATATATAGAGGAGAGAGAGGGGGGAGAGAGATAGAGGGAGAGAATATATAGAGAGGAGAGAGAGGGGGAGAGAGATAGAGGGAGAGAATATATAGAGAGGAGAGAGGGGGGGAGAGAGATAGAGGGAGAGAATATATAGAGGAGAGAGAGGGGGGAGAGAGATAGAGGGAGAGAATATATAGAGAGGAGAGAGAGGGGGGAGAGAGATAGAGGGAGAGAATATATAGAGAGGAGAGAGAGAGGGAGAGGGATAGAGGGAGAGAATATATAGAGAGGAGAGAGAGGGGGGAGAGAGATAGAGGGAGAGAATATATAGAGAGGAGAGAGAGGGGGGAGAGAGATAGAGGGAGAGAATATATAGAGAGAGGGAGAATAGCGAGGGGGAGGGAGAGAGAGAATAGAGAGAGAGGATGAAAATAGAGAGGGAGAGAGATAAGAGAATAGAGAGAGAGATAAGAGAATAGAGAGAGAGGGAGCAAGAGAGAAAAGAGAATAGAAAGAGAGAGACGGGGGAGAGAGGGAGCGAGACAGATAGAGAGAGACAGAGAGATAAGCGAATAGGAAGAGAGAGAGGGGAGAAAGAGAGAATAGAGAGAGAGATGAGAGAATAGAGAGAGAGAGAGGGGGGAGAGAGAGAGAATAGAGAGAGGAAGAGAGAGAATAGAGAGAGAGAGATAAGAGAATAGAGAAAGAGAGAGAGAGACAAGTGAATAGAAAGAGAGAGAGAATAGAGAGAGAGACAGATGGGGATGGAGGAGGGGGTTGCCGGTGAAGTAAGGATGTTTTAGGAGACAGATGGCCGACCTCTGAGGTCGGGCCGGGGTCAAGTTGAAAAACAAGAAACCGGCGAGGAAGGACGCCCCCCCCCTTCCTCCTCCCCCTCCTCCCCTCCTCCTGACTTCCTTCCCTCCCTCGTTCATTTGCTCAAGTCACATCCCAAAAAGAAGGAGGATGGAAAACACGGACAAGAAGTCCTAAAAGAGTAATGGAACGTTTCAGCATTCCAACTGAGCCAACAACCTCCGCTGAAGAAGACCATGCGGCGCGACCGAAAGCTCCAGAACGAGGGAGAGGACCTCGGGTTGTGAAGGAATCCCAGATTAAAGAAATTAGAAATGAATTAACTACTTTTTCTTGCATTTTATTCAATAGCATGTAATAATATATATGATATACTATATATATATATATATATATATATATATATATATATATATAAAAGTGAATTAAGAGAGCGTAAGTGACTGATCATCGTTCTTCGCTGCTTCCCACCGGCCATTTGTGTTTTCTTTTGTATTTAATTAATTAGTCACCCTGTGGCGTTTACAACACCCACGATGGAGATGTGGCGTGAAGCGTGGGCCGACGTCTGGACCCGAAACCCCGCCCCCTAAACCACAAGCCACGCCCTCAACCCCTAAACCCCGCCCCCCCACAGTCCTCTTATTGTTCTTTTTGTGTTGGGATGGTGATGCTTTGTAACACAGAAGCAGGTACAACAACTTCTATGTATCTCATGTGTATTTAGTATCCTGTCCAACACACTTTTTATTTATTTTTATTATTATTATTATTATTATTATTATTATTATTATAATACTCTGATCACTTTTTCAGATGAAACTCTTGAGAGGAAGCGGCGGCCTCTTTGCTCTCACTAATTTACACCCATGTCACCACCACCACCCTCCTCTTCCTCCTCTTCCTCCTCTTCCTCCCACACACACACACACACACCAAATCATTATGTCACTTTCCATTCATGAGCCAAATTGGGGTCAAGACCATGATGGTGGAACAACACAAATAACAAGAATGCAGGAGGAAGAGGAGGAGGAGGAGGAGGAGCTTCCAACAGAGAGTTGGGGTAAAGGCGTGCAGACAAAAACAAAAACACACAAAAACACACAACATGTGTAGACAAAGGAGAGAGACTTCACTGAAGCAACACAAGTGGAAGCAGGAAGCAGAGTCCACCTCCTAATCTCTTATATATGGCGCTAGTAAAAGTGCTGAAGATGATTTTCAGCTTTATTCTATTTGGCACACATTCTCTTTATGTTTTATTCAGAATCGCTATAATTTTCTCATAGATGCTGATTATTTATTTATTGTAAACCTTGGGTGAACGTGCTGCACATTTCATATTTTAAACCCAATAATTAGCAATAAGGAAGTAGTTTAAAAGCTAAGACTTCAGTTTTTCTGTACGGCTTTACATTTTCTTCTAAGCGATAGTTTGACATTTTGAGAAATACGCTTATTATCTTAACTCCTGAGAGGAAGACGAGCAACTGGGAGCCAAATAGCTTAGCTTAGCATAAAGACTGCTAGCCTGGGCCTGCCCAAAGCTAAACTAGAATTACGGCAGTTTGTTGCAGTTGTCCGTCCAAAAACATCATTTGACCCTATGGCATTTGTTCGATATTCTCATAATTAGCACATGAAATATTGAGTTGTGCTGTGTGGTCACAGTGACCTTGACCTTTGACCACCAAATTCTAATCAGTTCAGCCTCGAGTCCCGGTGGACCTTTGTGCCAAATTTGAAGAACTTCCCTCCGGGCATTCCTGAGACGTCGAGGCAATAAATTGCCATAAAAGGAAAAAGACAGTATGTCGTAAAAAAAAAAAGTACTCTGACAAAAACAGAAGTTATTGGCCCAAAGACTAATTATTGATTGATACAGTTGCTTTAGATGCCGTTGCCCTGGCCTCCAGTCAGGTATCCTGCATCAGGTCCTTTAAACAAACGTTTTTCACACAATAATCACCAAGAAATCGGGCAAAACAATGCAAGAAAAATGGGTCTGTGCAATCGTTCCTTGTTGTCTAGATTACTGCGACTCAACAGGTCTCTCCAGAGACCCAGAATGCCGCAGAACCAGTACCGACAAAGACCAAGAAAAGAGATGTTATTACTGCTGTGTGAGCCTCTCTGCACTGGCTCCCCTTAAATAAATGTAAAACCCTCCTCATCACCTACAAAGGTCCCGATCGCTCCACTAGAACGTAATGCACGCTACCAACTCGTATGGATCGGGGTAACACCTGGATCACGCTGCTCAACACCTGCTGCTCGCATCATTATCATCAGCAGTAATGTCTATAATTTGTGTGTCAAAAAGAAATTTGATGAAAAAGGTCTGAGTGCAGTATGTTGGAAAGCGTCTCATTACATTGTCTCAGTATGGTGGGTCCCAAAGATATCATAGAAATGTCACAGTGTAGTACAGAGATTTTCAAGCACTGTGCCGTGAGAGATCGTCAGAAAATGTCCAATTTCACTTAATTGGTCCCAAAAAACATTATTTAGTTGATTCAGTGTCAGTTCAATTGGAGAAAAAAAAAAATCACCATATAAACGTCGAAAGATGCCAAAAAATCTGAAGCATTTGCATCATGGGAGTTTTTTTGTTCTTGCTAAGAACCCAAAGAAGTATGACGTGTTTGTATGAGCGCTTCAGAAAGCTGCAAGCAGCAACATCTTGAAAGTCCACTCACAATGGCCAGAGGTCTTCTATTACCCAACATGCATTGTTATGGGCTTGTAGGAACATTAATGAGCGGGGCTTTGAACCCGGCGACCCCCGGACCTTAACCCCGCCAGATGAGAGCGATAACATCCGCCGCTGGTCTCTTACCTTGACTTTCTCGCGTCTCAGGCAGCAGAAGAGACAGTTCTCATCGAAGGACCAGTCGGACACTTCCTCTGGCTCGCAGTCTGAGAGAGGGAGACAGAAAGCAGCGGGTCAAACAAACTCAGCCGGCATCAATAGAAAACCAGCCTATCTTTAGGCCTCTGCTCGAAAATGTCATCCCCAAACTAAAAAGGGTGTATCTCTGCAACCACTAGGGCTATTTGAATAATGTTGGTGTTATAATAAAAGGTACACATGTGAGATGTTGTTCAGATGTGTAAATATCAGTCTATATGTTACTGGTTAAGAGTAAATGAAGATGAAACACAGAAAAACATGAAAAGGTTTCAGGTCCACCTATAAAAAAATTGCTTTCAGGATGACTATTTCTTTGAAATGATGCAGCTGTAAGGTCCAACTCTAACCCAAATCATAGCTCACTATGTGAACATTCTCTAACCCAAATCATAACTCAATATGTGAACATTCTCTAACCCAAATCATAGCTCAATATGTGAACATTCTCTAACCCAAATCATAGCTCAATATGTGAACATTCTCTAACCCAAATCATAGCTCAATATGTGAACATTCTCTAACCCAAATCATAGCTCAATATGTGAACATTCTCTAACCCAAATCATAACACAATATGTGAACATTCTCTAACCCAAATCATAGCTCAATATGTGAACATTCTCTAACCCAAATCATAGCTCAATATGTGAACATTCTCTAACCCAAATCATAGCTCAATATGTGAACATTCTCTAACCCAAATCATAGCTCAATATGTGAACATTCACTAACCCAAATCATAGCTCAATATGTGAACATTCTCTAACCCAAATCATAACTCAATATGTGAACATTCTCTAACCCAAATCATAACACAATATGCAATATATATTAAAAAAAAGCCCCAAATACACTCCGACTGCAAACATAAAGTCCCATTTTCAAGCAGAGAACCGGAGTTCTGGAGGAAATCTGGCTGCATGAAACTAAAAGAAAGAATCAAAAGCATCCAGATGCATCTTAAAAAAAAAAAACAGCCCGACATGCTGCAAATAAAGCGAGCAATATGTAATGATTCACTTTTAAAATTACAGCTAATGATTATGCATTTGTGCAAAAACTAACCAAACCAGTTATTGACAGAGGAGCTCATTTCAAAATCGAGTACGCTGCTGCCTAAAGACGAGTGTGTGTGTGTGTGTGTGTGTGTGTGTGTGTGTGTGTGTGTGTGTGTGTGTGTGTGTGTGTGTGTGTGTAAATATGAATGTCTCCGCTCGTGAAGCCTTTGTGCCCTGAAGCCCTGTTTGGAGGAACTAAGTACTTCTTTCTGCCGGCTCTCTGTTGAACATGAACAGGGAGGAAGGCTTCACGTCCGTCTCCTGCTCGTTCATCTGCAGCCCATCATGCAACAGAACGCATCCTCCTTCCTCCGCTCACAGCTTTGCTCTCTCTCTCTAAAGCCTCCTCTGGATAATACCATGTACGCAACAGCGATGAGAAATCAAAAGGAATCCCGAAGATTGCAAAAGCATTCAATAATCAATCGATCCGGTTATGACGGCAAAAGGTCCGTCTCCAGTTTGGACTGTCCTGCAGCGCAGAGCCAAACTTTTTACCGCCTTAATGAAGAGTGCAATTACCGTAAAATGTGGGTTATAAGCCGCTACTTTTTTCCTCAACTTTGACCCGTGCGGCTTTAATATAGGCGTGGCTAATTTGTGGATTTTTACGATTCTAAATTTAGCAGCAGTTGCAGAGACATGCTAGCTAGCGAGCGTTAGTTAGCGAGTGTTACCTAGCACTAGCGAGCTAGCTAGCGACTTGGTAGCAGCAGCAACAGCGGCTTATAAACCGCCACGGCTATTTAAGATTAAAAACAACTTTTGTTGTTGTATTTAGTAGCTAATGAGCTAATAAAAGGGTGTGCCTTATAACCCGCAATTTACGGTAAAAGTTTTAAATGCTAAATAATCT
>NC_136594.1:3106442-3128942 GCF_910589615.1 Taurulus bubalis | reverse complement strand
GATTTTGTGTCTGTAGACATTTCTCTCACAATTGTATGATATTTTTATATTTTTGATCTTATCGGGACGAACATGTTTTATACTTCCTCGGAATGAAATCCGTTCAGAAATGTTTTCCTTGTTAAAACCTTATTTTGAAAACCTGAAAAACGTTATGTCCGCTTAGGGCTTCCGTAGTTTACCGTGCAGTAGACGCAACACTATGGGCAGAAATAACTCAATAAAAAACAGTATTTTTCTCCTTCTAGAAGATACAATCATTGATTTGTTTTTGTTGTATTCCTTCGTTAATCTTTAATCAACTGTAAATGGAAAAGTAGATTTTTCAACATAAATGTGTTCTCCATTAAAAGTTGGGTGTGAGGACGTTTACCTTGGAACAGGGCGATGTCGTTGACTAGTCCCGGCCCAAACAAGCCTTCCAAGATGCTTTCAAAGCCTGCGGGGAGAAGAGACGTGACGTTAACGCCGGCCGACATGTTTACCATCAAAACATGGAATGACAGCGGCTTCACCGCCACGAGGAACTGAGCACAAAAACACAAAACACAAAACACTGTCGGGCTGCGATATTAAAGCATCTTTAAAGGCGTCACTTTCATCTTTTGAAGGGTTAGGAACATAAATGACAAAGTGCGTTTCCCGTAGGGTGCATTTTACTGACGCACAGCAGTTTACAATCTGAGATTGTTCTCATTTAAAGGATGACAATAAATATGTTTTGTTTCTTTAAATTGGAAACTGAGAATAATACAAATACAGTCACACAAAGACGCATGTAGACAATGGCATGGGAGCTTATATTAGTCACACACGCATAGATAGACAATGATGAGAATGGTGAGAACACACACACACACACACACACACACACACAGCAGTGCAAAGGCTTTTTGCTGCACACACAAACTGAAACACACTGAAAGATCTACGAGGAAGAGGAGGCTTTGTGAGCGTTATCATGCACACACACACACACACACACACACACACACACACGCACACACACACACACACGCACACACACACGCGCACGCACACACACACACACACGCACACACATAAAAGAGCCTACACAGACAGTGTGGAAGCATTTATTAGTCACTATGCAGACACACACACACACACACACACACACACACACACACACACGCACACGCACACACTTGTCTTTCTTCTCAGCCTTCAAAAGAAAAATTAGCGCTTTACCTCCAACACACCGAGCTAATGTCACTCACTTCTTTTTTTATTAACTGTAAATACCCTCGTCCGTCCCGCTGTTGCTTGGCAACCGCATACAGGGAAACATAAATACATATTGCAATTTCCAACCTGACCCTCCCCCACCCCATCCCCATTATACGGAGGAGCAGGGAGACACGGCGCAACTGAGACAAAGACGTGCGTGTGTGTGTGTGTGTGTGTCTTTGCGTGTGTGTGTGTGTGTGTGTGTAGAAAGGTTAGCATGCGTAGTTCAAGTGGAGCCACTTGTCGGGCCACACTCTGAACACGGGGTGAACGAGCCGGATGAGCGAGTAGAGAACGAGCGTCTCCGGGGGGAAAAGCCTCGCGGCGGCACCGGCGGTTCGATGCTCGAGGACCGAGGATTCAAATGCTGCCGTTGTCGTTTTCTTTGCACACGCTACGGCAGGTTTTAAGGGTCAGGAAGTCGTTTTTTTTACTGTGGCTCATTGGTTAGCAGGGTCGTCCTTCAAATCAGAGGATCGGCGGTTCGATCCCCGGCTGCGCTAGCCCAGACACTTGACCCCAGATTGCTCCCTGTCGGTGTATGAATGTGTTGATAACAGCGTCAGCTCAATGGCATTCACTTGTTTTGGGGCTTTTTCTCTTCCTTCTCTTCGGCCCGCTGTTGGCTTTCGGGTCATGTGACCGTCCGGGCCAATCAAAACACCCCGCCATGCGACCGTGAAACGTATCGTGACGATCATCACGCAAGAACCGCTCTTTGATCTGAGGAAGACGTTCACCAATTTTCTCGTATTTTATATTTTCGTGTTAATCAACGTTACTATAAATATACAGAAATTGTAACTTTTCGTTGGTGCCATTTTCCACAGACAACGTTTATCTCCCTTCAGCACAACGTTTAAACTCCCCCAAACCAGCCGGAAGATACTTTTTTTTTTACAAATATGAAGCCATTGTGTGAGCGTCTACAGAGCCGAGACGATCCTGAGCTCCGATTGGCCGGTCTGCGTTCCAGGGGCGGGACTTAAATAGCGAAGGGTGAAATAGTTTCACTTCATTTACGTTCAGTCTGAAAATCTTGTTGACAATCTGATCGCTTCAAATCAGTGAGCGCAGCGTGTGTGTGTGTGTGTGTGTGTGTGTGTGTGTGTGTGTGTGTGTGTGTGTGTGAAATCCCCCCTTAATGGTCCTTTAGTCTTCTCAGTTTGTGTTGGCCTGAAGCCAGAAACTAATTAAGTTGTATTATACTACTTTAAATTCACGTGGTGAGGGTATGATAGACACAACACACACACACACACACACACACACACACACACACACACACACACTCTGACGCATCACAAAGTTCCCTTAAACCTGCACATGCAAAATTCCCATGGCCTACAAAGGCAGCTTTGATAACAAATAAAAAGGAAGCTTCAAAGAATTTTCAAAAACCCCTTTCTTTCCAAGAAGCCCAGAAATACAGCTCTGCTTCTAAGTGAGGAGGGGGAGGGGCTTCAGCGTGAGAAATCATCCCTGAAAGTCAAAGTTACTCGAGCCCCCATGCTATTTGGGCCACGTGATGGAGAGTGTTTTCATATTTAAAGTGACAGCAGCATCCCCGGCGTACAGTACAGAATGACCCCGCCCCCCCCGGAGGCGGAGGCTGCGATTGGTCGGATGAGATTGAGGATGTAATTGGACAGAGAGCAGATACGGGGAAGTGATTGGCTGGATGAGATAACAGAGTTACAAAGTCTCCCCGAGCCAACGGGCAAAAAAAATATGTAGGTCAGTTAGTAACTAACACACTCTGGGCCCAAAAGCGTTCACACATGACATGACAACGCACACACACACACACACACACACACACACACACACACACACACACACACACACACACACACACACACACACATTATGACATCTGGGATTCTGTCAGTAGGTTATGCAGAAGCATTTGAATACATATATATATATATATATATATATATATATATATATATATATATATATATATATATATATATATTTATACTGTATACACACACACACACACACACTGTTCCCCCCAACCTCCATTGTGTCACTTCGTTTCACTTCACAGAGTCCAGCAGTGCAGCCGAGAGCAGCGTGACACAAACTTAAGAGACTCACACACACACACACATACACACACACACACACACACACACACACACACACACACACACACACACACACACACACACACAAATACATGCATGGAGGGAATCACAAGACATCTAGCTAATCCACATTTGCACCAGAAAGGACCAAAAAAAGAAGAAGCACAGGCTTCAAATATGTGATGTGAACGCATGAAACCTGGTTGAGGCACACACACACACACACACACAAACACACACACACACACACACACACACACACACACACACACACAGACACACACACACAGCACTTAAAACACGGGATTTCCTCGTAACTGCATAGTTTAAAGCTAAAATGATTCATCGTTTCACCAGATTTCCAGTGACTGTCGAGCATACGCCCCCTTGAGGCAAAGAAAGTAACAGCAGGAGCCGTTCAGACCTGCATGTTAACCACATTTAATAAATAAAAAGGCAAAGAAAGGAGAAACAGAAGCCGCTTTCCCACTCAAAGCCACCGAGCGCTTAAATGAAGTTAATTTAATTTGCATATCCAAGAATCACAGATTTGGGGCAAAGCAAAGGAATTCTCCAAAGTGGATAATCGGCGTGCGGAGGGGGAATACAAGTGTTCCTCTAAAAATAGAGTCATTTAAACGTTACAGACCGTGGCAGTGTAGTGAAAATGCACACATGCTTTTGATCAGAGCTGCTTTTTGCTTTTGTTAATGATTTAGTGATCAAATGGCTCTCTTGCACTCATTCAGTCGTCTAACAATAGAACTGAGGAAACGCGTAAATATTAGGAAACAAAACAGTTTTCTAATATTGAAAGACAAAAGAAGGGTTTTTGGTTACGTATGTAACTCCTGTTCTATGAGAGCGAGACCACACTGTAACCACGGACGCCATCCGCCTTTTTTTAATTTTATTTTTTGGGGATTGATCTAATTCCGAGAGGACGTGTTGACGGGGACATCCAGCGGGAACGACGTCTCACGGCGTAGGAACATGAGCGCACTCGGCCTGCTGGGAGCGACTGAGCTGCTCAAAAATTAATTCAGGGAATGCTCATCAAATCACACACACACACACACACACACAAGAAACAGCATCTCTCCAAGTCCCTCAGAGCCGTGGAGAAAGGAACTCGACACTGGAGGAAGCGTTGCGGGGAGGCGGAGCCTGAGCGCCGAGAGAACATGGAACTGGCGTTGGGCTTTTCCTGTGACCGCCGGACCTCAGCTATACATAGTGCCGCATGAGCATTAATAATGCAGTGCGACTAAAGCTCTCAGAGCAGGCCTTCTCGCCTGGCCCCCGATCAAATCAATACCTAATTAGGCCCGACAGGGGTCTGGCCTTCAGAGAAGAGGAAGTGAGGCAACGTGAGAGACGGGAAGCATCGACCGGCCGGCGTGAGTTGAACAGCTGATATCCAGTCTCCATCCTCTTCCTCCAGACCCCTTGATTGATACTCTAGACCCCCTGAAAGCCTTAATATGAAAGTTTCGGGTTGGGTCTCCCTAAAAAAAGACAATTGTCACACAAAACAAAATATGTTCCAGCAGTTTTCATTATTTTCAACTGCAACTGTCACGTGACCCGGGGGGTCAGGGGTTGGTACGACAACAATGGGAAAAAAAGTTGGGAGAAAGTTTTAAAGACGAGCTAATTGGACCAAGTCTGCAATTACCGGCGTCTGTATGACGGCAACATGGTGGCTCCTCCACGGTCGGATTCTCCGGTGTGACCTTTAGGACCTTTGCTTAGTCTGCGAGTGTGTGAACAATTCCCTCCACAAAGCACGCGGCTGGAGAAGTGCATTCCGTGGAATCGCTTTATACTCTTTTCTGTGCTCTTTTTTTAAACAACCATATTGAGAAGCAGCCTTGAGGCAATTCAATGTTTATTCTCCGAACGCTTTGAGTAAAAAAAGGAGAACAATGGCACAAAAGTGCCTCACACAAATGTCCTCAGCTTTACTGAGCCGATAGCATTAGCAGCGAGCAGCTAGATTACGGAGATCGGGAACTATAAAGTCGTTGTTGGGAATCCATGACGAATGAAGCTCGAAAAACAAAAACAAAAAACGATGATGCATCATGCGCCTTTGATCTTAATGGTTTTTGCATCACAATTAGCTGCTTTTTCTGGACATCGTCACATGACACGTCTGCATCGTCACGTGACACGTCGGCATCGTCACATGACACGTCTGCATCGTCACGTGACACGTCGGCATCGTCACATGACATGTCTGCATCGTCACGTGACACGTCGGCATCGTCACATGACACGTCTGCATCGTCACGTGACACGTCGGCATTGTCACATGACACGTCTGCATCGTCACGTGACACGTCGGCATCGTCACCTGACACGTCTGTATCGTCACGTGACACGTCGGCATCGTCACATGACACGTCTGCATCGTCACGTGACACGTCGGCATCGTCACATGACACATTGGCATCAGCACATGACACGTTGGCATCGTCACATGACACATTGGCATCGTCACATGACACGTTGGCATCGTCACATGACACGGCTGCATCGTCACATGACACGGCTGCATCGTCACATGACACGGCTGCATCGTCATGACACGGCTACATCGTCACGTGACACGTCTGCATCGTCACGTGACACGTCGGCATTGTCACATGACACGTCGGCATCGTCACATGACACATTGGCATCGTCACATGACACGTTGGCATCGTCACATGACACGGCTGCATCGTCACATGACACGGCTGCATCGTCACATGACACGGCTGCATCGTCATGACACGGCTACATCGTCACGTGACACGTCTGCATCGTCACGTGACACGTCGGCATCGTCACGTGACACGTCTGCATGGTCACATGCCACGTCTGCATGGTCACATGACACGTCGGCATGGTCACATGACACGTTGGCATCGTCACATGACACGTTGGCATCGTCACATGACACGTTGGCATCGTCACATGACATGTTAGTAATCAGAAACACTCAAATGTAAAATTACTGGCAGACTAAATGGGTTTTCTTCACAAATGTTCCATATTTAATGGGATTTGGAGTCAAGTCAAAGTGCCGTTCAGCTTAATTCTGCGGTTAATTCAGTCGACGGCATAATGATAGATGGATAGATAGATGATCTTTTTCCTTTTTTTTTACATCTGAGAATGTTCTTTTGCATGGTCTTCATTATTAGGACGGCATTTTGACACACATCCCCAAAGGAGCATGAACGAGATGTCTATAATCTGCCATGCAGCAGCATGCACATGATAGAAATAGCAACATTTAGACATTCATAATTTAATGTTACGCTTTGCTTGGACCAACATGACAAAAAAAATGCTGCTTTGCATAAACCACAAAAACCAAAGCGCTAACACAAGCTAGTTCGCTACATGGCTATGACGATGGAAAGTGGTGGCGGTTCAACATGTTTAAATAAAGTCTGGATAAGGAAGAGGTTGGGGTGGACGGGTGAATCCCCCGGGAAACCAGTGTTCATGTCCCTTGTGAAATCAAAAGTCCACGTTGAGTGGTTTTAAACAACGTAAATTAAAAGTTGCAGAACAAATAGACTTATTTTAAACCAAAACACTGATCTTTTCTTTCCTAAAGTAGTTTTTTAATCGTTTTCCGTGCCGCCGCCACGTTGAGCAGAGTCATGGTTGTGTACGTCTGTGCGATCACACTGCAGCCAAAAATAATACAAGTAGAATATATCTATATACACTTTTCTTTAATGAAAACTACAAAAGGTGGAGTCAGCTTTTTGCTAAATGGGTCGGCAGTTGTCCTGTAACATGCTACATGCTACATGCTACTTGGAGAAGCCAAAGGTTCATTGTTACACCCTAAACCTAATGCTAAAAACATGACTAAACGTACCAAGAAAAAAGAAGACAAATGTGGCATCAAGCATCGTTATTGTTGCGGTGGTTACTTGCAGGCTAACATACAGCTAAAGCTAACATGAGCGCTAGTCCACAGCTCGCCAAAAACCCGGAAATGAGTCGTGTGTTTTCTTTCTCTCCTTCTTTCTTTCTTTCCCTCAAAAATGACAGCAGACCCGATTCCGGCACATTCTTCGACTTCTGTATTTCCAATTTGAATCTGTTTCTGAGAGCCCTTTATTCTTTCTTCTTCGCGTGGCGTTCAGGGACAATGTTCTCACGTCTCCAAAGACCGGCCGCCTGCTTTGACCGACTGCTGGAAATAATTAAACTTCAGTTTGACCTCCGTGCCTCGCCGGAGATCGAGGATCTGATTTCAAGGCTGCGGAGGACAAACAAGCTTTACATCCCCGTCGCATGTTCCCTTCTTTCAGTTTATCGATCACGTCGGTGCGCTCAAACCTCAGCATTTATATATATATATATATAAAATTGCAGCCTTTTGTGAGACATTTTGTAAAAGAGCGTCCTTGTGTGGACTTAAATATGTTATTGTCCAACGTTTTCAAGGATTTCTTAGCGTTGCATGTACCTGCGTGTTTGAAATATGAAATATGAAACAACATAAACATGGCGTACGCGTCCTATCACCGATGCAGATGCAGAAACTGAACGCAGAATAAAAATGTCACTCATCAAAACTTCCTGATAGCTCCTGTCAAATATAAACCACACTAAATGAAAACCGTCAAAGTCATAACTCGACCTAACTTTAATATAATTATTCTCTCGATCAATCTTAATCTACTTCATTTAAGACGATAAGACCGTGTTTTAAAAAAAAAAAGTCTGTGTGCAATCCTCTATTTTTAAATGTAAATGTGTTTTGTAAACCAACTCCCAATTCCTGTGAAGACAGAAGTGATGTAGTTATAATGCATGTGTGCATTGCTTATGTGCGGGAGTGTGTCCTGGGGAATGATAAAACAAATACGTGCACGATTGGCCAAAGGCGTGGTAAAATGCAGAGACTCAATCAGACTACACGGGGACGCACACACACACACACACACACACACACACACACACACACACACACATGAAACACATGGGCCTAAACACAGCGTGCCGATTCAATCTGACGGCTTCTCGGCAAACCAAATCCCTAATCTCATCTCATCTCATCTCATCTCTCTCTCCCTCTGAAGTATCCGGTGATGAGCTCAAAGGAGGCTGATGAGCGCTGGCAGCTATTTCTGTGACTAACACACACACACACACACACACACACACACACACACACACACACACACACACACACTTGCTTGTTAACGAAGCAGAGGCGCTGTAAAGAGCAATCACAACTGGCGATGGAGGAACCTATATCACACACACACACACACACACACACACACACACACACACACACACACACACGCAGTAGATTGGGTGGTTTTACATGATGTTGCCATGGCGTTGAGCCAGTCACACTTTTAACATTTCAACAATGTCATGGCTTTGAGACGGGAAGGAGGGAAAAAAACATCAGATGACTGCGTGTGTGTGCAACTAATCACTCCGCTCTCACACACACACACACACACACACACACACACACACACACACACACACACACACACAGCCCAAATGCACGGCTGATTAAAAACAAAAGTGGGGTCCGTGTTTCCCCATAATGCACTGGGGCAGCAGTGGACTCCAGTGCGTCTAAATGTACACGTCTCTGCAGCCGAGCAGACGTCACAGCGGGAGGAAAGAGAAATAAGAATTAGTGCAATTACTCATCTAATTATCTAATTATTTCATTATGTGGCGGAGAGCAGGAAGGAGGACGAGGATGGTCTCTCTCTCTCTCTCTCTCTCCCTCTCTCTCTCTCTCTCTCTCTCTCTCTCGACATGTTTCAAAGTATTACCTTTCTGCAGATTCTGGTCTTCTTGTGCAGATTGTATAGCTACTCTCTTCTTCTTCTTCTTCTTCTTCTTCTTCTTCTTCATTCATTCATTTATTTATTCGTCAACCACTTCTTACACCTTTTCGCTTTTGCATGTTCTCGCCCCGTCAGGACGGCGGAAGACAGAAAGAAAAAAGAAAGCGAGAAGAGAAGGAGGCACAGGGGTACGAAAGTGCTAACGAGAAACAAATTGAAAACAATTAAAGGAGAGATGGGGGGGGTTTGTGCGTTTGTGCAAATGAATGCCGAAGGTGTGTGTGTGTGTGTGTGTGTGTGTGTGTGTGTGTGTGTGTGTGTGTGTGTGTGTGTGTGTGTGTGTGTGTGTGTGTGTGTGGCTGGTGATTAGTGGGGGTTTACTGAATGGAGTGGTAAGTGGTGTATTCTTTGTATTTTCTGCCAATTAAAGCTGAAGTAGTAAACAGCGGGGATGTGATGGAGCAAAAGACCCGAGAACAGACTGAGCACTGCAGTCGGGAACTGGTGCCTTCAGGCCCTGTCGTTCGTTTGAGCACTGGAGTGTTTTGTTTGTTTGTTGGAGGTGAGAACTCATTACGCATTTGAACAAGTTTGTGCATAATTTTTAGGAAATCCCCTCCACGTTCTGATTGGTTTAAAAAGTCTGGAAATCTGGTGCCGACATACTTTACGTGAAACAGGGAAATGGTTTGATCACATGAGAAATTCCTCTTTTATCAATTTGTCAAAGTCTGGACTTTCCGCTTATGAACGGACAGTCCGAAAAAAAACAGAATGTCTCCAGCGCAGAAATAAAAGAAGCCGTTTCATTTCGGTACAAACACGAGCGTGTTGGAAGCTGTAAAACCAAGTGTGATAATCCGATCTGATCTGCACAAATTTAGTTATTAAGCGTCATTAACTGTCACGGAGCGCGGTCTAAATCCTGCATGCTCATTTAGATGAAGGGGGCAGGAAATCGGATTTAATTTGGACTCCCCTCTGCTGCCAAAACTTGGCGGGGATGAACATCTGTCCAGCAAAAAAAGGGAGCTCCAACTCAGTCATGTGACTTTTCTGTTTACAAAGACTTGCACGTGCTCAGTTGGAGTGCAGAGAAACCCAACGGTTGGCGTGATTGCACCTCCAGCGACGCTGCGAGACGAAAGCGGCGGCGGAGGCGAACAAAGTCGGCTGACTTCCTGTTTTTTTTTAACGTTTTTTTTGGGCCGTTTTCCAGCCAAACAAATAATCCTCCTGATTGTTTATAAAACCGCAGACCGGCGATCCTCAACCATCTGCCTCCGAGCCCCGAGAAACAAACCGGCAACGTCTGCAAATTTACTTCACGGCTTACCGGAACGCAAATGCTAAGTTTTTTTTAAATGTATCCTATTTTCGTATCCTCACACCTGCTCAGTGGTACCACATATGGTGAGGTGGGTTACGGTTATTCGCAAACATATGTTAGAATAAATAAAAAGCAGATGCTTCTGCTTTATTCAGATCAGTTCACGTGACTTCAGCCGAGAGGTCGGAGGAGTTAGAAAACACTTTGAGCACGACGTCATGACGACGGTTCTTTAGAAAGATGCGAACACAGAACAAACACGTTGTTAGAGATCCTTTGGACGAAAACAGAGGCAGTACAAATAATATTATTATTAGCAGACCCGTTATAAAAATGTATCCAACAAGACCAAGTTTTTGCAGGTTTTGATCAAAGCTGCAACTACTGCTCATTTATTGATGGAATTGTCAATAAAAATAAATGATAATGACTAAAAAAAAGGTGCCAATCACAATTCCTCAGAGCTGAAAGTGACATGTTTAAATGCACTTGTGAGCAAACATGTTCCATTTGCAATGATAAGAAAACTTGAATATTCACAATTTTGGAGCTAGAACGAGAAATATTTATTGCGTTTTTTTTGATAAAGGGAAAGTAAACATTCCTTTTCCATTCATTTTCTCTTGATCGACAGATGGATTAATTAACTTTCGGTTTACGCCGAAACTCTAAAATCAAATCAGCTGCTGACATAAGACGATATTCCACATTGTTTATGGCTCATGCAAACAGCATATTCTTGCATTTTTTTTATTGTGACATGTGCCGATAATAATAATAATAATAATAATAATACAATAATGGATACGCACACATTCAGCAACACCGACCTTTTTAAAGTAAATCTGGATTCATAAAAGGAATATAATAGAAGGAATACAAGAAGAAGGCTGAGGTCCACCACCGGTTACGTTAATATTACGTTTACATGGCTGCACGTGAACAGTAATATTAGTGGAATATAAATATTTTTTGGGGGAATAAGGGTAACAAACAGAATATTTGGTGCATGTAAACGTGGTCTAGTTGAACTGCGACAAGACAGCTAAAAGCTAAAATTAAAATAACGACGATAGCATTCACTCTCATTCTGTTTTCTTTAAAGAAATTAATTCAATTTCTCTTAGTTCAACAGTCGCGACCCTTTGATCCGACATCATAGGTGTGCGTCCCTTCTTTCTTTTTTCACCGTGAAAAAGACAAGTCAGTCACTTTCTATGGCGAAAACATGTTGCTCTCCACGTGTCCATGCACGCCTTTTATTACGCTACGAGGTCGCGATAAAAAGGGCAGAAAGAAGAAAAAAACACATAGAAATATTAATGCGATACAAAGTCGACAATAAGAGGAGCAATTGAACACATGAATGGATGAACGGCACACAGGTTTTCGTGATGTCAGGAGAGATGGTTCTTTCTCGCACGCATCAACCTCTATTAATATTCTTTTCAGTCAGAGGGACAAATTATTCACAGCGGGAATGAAAGGAATCTAAAATATTATCTTGCAGCCGGGGGGAAGTGGGGGAGGGAGGAATGAAAAGGAAAGAGAAAAGGTTTTAAACTGTTACTGAGACGGAGACCTTGCTTTTTATAGACCACCGCGCTTGAATGCACCACGGGCCTCCAACAAGCACTCAAGACTTTATCGTTTCTAAAGGGCAGCAATTTGCAGTTCACTGGAAACAGAAACCTTTCAGATTCCCGAGAAGCGACACAAGGCCGACCTCTTGGCCTTGGATTTGTATTTCTTTTCCTTTTTCTATTCCTGTTTTCGGGCGGACATTGTCGCTCGTCCTACTGGTCGCCAACAAACCTCCGGTAGGCCACAAACGCATCCTTTACACAGCTGCCGGTCTGAGCTGGAAGCCGCCGTAGTTCTTTAACTGGTTGGCGTCGCATCGTCTCGGGGAGATAATTGTTTTCCGATAGCAGCAAAACATTGGCTAAGGTTTTCTTTGTTGTTTTCTCTCTTAAGTCTAGTGGCTTCTGGTCGAGCAAATGGTTTTGAGATGTCCGTCTGAGACGTCTGCCTTGGCCCCAGTGCAATGCAGAATTTTGTTTTTTGGGAGGAAATTCAAAACGCAATATCAAATATCAAATTCAATGTGGTCACTTTCAAAAGTGTGTTCAATCTGATTTGGTTGGATAGTGTCCTGGTGTGTCTGTCTGTTTTGATGCACTCTGAGATCAGACATCTTTTGCACTTCTGTCCATCCAAAAATGAGCAAAGAAGAAGCATTTTGAAAAAAAATTGAAGACCAAAGATCACGAAGTTGTGAATCAAGGTGACTTCTGCTTTTACTCATCCAGTCCGCCCTAATAACGTCTTAAGGGTTCTGCAAGGAGCTCGTTAAAGGAACTCTATCGTGAGGATATCTCAGGTGCTGCTGCTTCCATTTGGGCAATGCCCTCGTTTTAATCAGTCACTTTAAAGCTGCTAACTTTACGAAAAGACAACGCTAACTTGCTGGAATGCCCCTTTAAAAATGCACCGGCCTGAAACAACGTTCACCTGTGGATCATGTTGAGTCATTAACAGTTTTATTTGGGTATGACTTTCAACGCACAACTCTTCTGTTTTCAGACGGGTTTGGACCGGTTTCCACAGGTTCCTTTCAGATGAGGATAAACATTTTGTGATTTGTGATGAAGATCTCAATGGGGCGGTCAGCAGGAACAAGACATTCTCATGATTGCAAAACACTGCAAACTAGTAGGACTGCCTCTTTTAGTTAGTTCAAATTGACCGTTTTGGTCTCAGTGGTTTTCTTTGCTCTTTTCATGCTGAGCGGGCTTGAGGTTAGGGTTGGGGTTGGTGTTAGGGTTGGGGTTGGAGTTGGGGTTGGTGTTGGGGTTGGTGTTAGGGTTGGTGTTAGGGTTGGGGTTGGAGTTGGGGTTGGGGTTGGTGTTAGGGTTGGGGTTGGAGTTGGGGTTGGTGTTGGGGTTGGTGTTAGGGTTGGAGTTGGGGTTGGGGTTGGAGTTGGGGTTGGGGTTGGAGTTGGGGTTGGTGTTAGGGTTGGAGTTGGGGTTGGGGTTGGAGTTGGGGTTGGGGTTGGAGTTGGGGTTGGAGTTGGGGTTGGTGTTAGGGTTGGGGTTGGAGTTGGGGTTGGTGTTAGGGTTGGGGTTGGAGTTGGGGTTGGGGTTGGGGTTAGGTTGAGGTACAGACAAACATTGGGGTTGGGGTTGGTGTTAGGGTTGGGGGATTTAATGAGCGGCTTTTGCTGGATTACTTGTGAAGTTGACGAAATCGTACGAGTGTTAGTCGAGTTTCTCTGATCGAGGTCGACCATTCCAACGACCAACATTGAACATCTGCGAACCCGACCAGCAACTAACAGCTAGTTTCCAGGTTTTGAAGGCAACACGGTGCGTTCGCTGGGTGTTGGGAACGCGCGAGTCAACCATCACCAGCTGAATCTGCTCGCTAGCGTCAAAGAGCTGTGAAGACAAAGAGCTTTGTCCGGTTCATTATCGCCCAACATTTTGAGCTCAATCTTCCTTTCAGGTAATTACTTTTCAAGTTCTTTGCAAAAGAGAGGCGGGGATTTGACGAAGGAAAGTAAGACTCCTCAGCACAAATGAGGCATTTTACCTTTAAATGAGAAGTATCCGGGGTCAAATGGAAAGCAAACGAGGCCGACATGTAATCTCGTTAGTTGAGAGGAAGTCGACGGTGTGTCCATACCTTCCACCATCATTATGAGTCCAATCGGCAGGTCGTTCACGATAAGGGCAAGGGCTATTTTTAGCCCCGACCTGAAGTCCAGTTTGGAGTCCATGGACATGAGAACAACCCTGCAGTGTGTGCTACATGTCAGAAATCACTCCAGACCTGAAGCGTGTGATGTCCCGGCTCACAGCAAGGCTACAGGGGTAACAAAGAGAGGAGGGCGGGCTTTTATTGTGAAGCAGCCACAGGAAGTGCGGACTAATACTAAATCAACAAAAAAAAAGAGAGGAAACGTTTCGACTAAAATGTAATAACTGGATTTAGATGTTTTCAATTTGTCTTTCACTAAAACTAGATTCAAACTATGAAGGATATAAATGACTCAAATGTGACTTAAACTATCATTTACATTTTTAAGATCAAGACTAAATGTAAAATTAGTTAATTCGCCTCAAACCAGTTGAAGGACACACGCTTAATTTGCAATTCTTTTTTTGCAACATAAAAAAAAATGGCTTAAAACTTTCCCGACAATTAAATGGAAACACGACGATTGCTAAATTTTCATTTTTTTTCTCTCCCATCACCACTTTTTCATGTGGAAAACTCATTTAGATTGACATCCTGCTGTTCCCCGAGCGGCTCCACCTGAACAAAGTATCCAATGGAGAGTTTTAATCTCCTGACTCTCCACTTCGTCACAGATTTATCTTTAACCCCGAGATTCAAATCAGCAACGCTGCGGTCACAAGTCTGCTTCTCTTAAAAATGAGGCTTGAAATCGTCATTTTGCAATTGGAAGAGCTGAACTCAGACCGCCGGAACGAATCCAGCAGAGATGGACTCAAGAAAAAAAAAATAAAAAAATTTCACTGGATGAAATCGTCCAGGATGTTTTCTGAGTTGATCAGTTATGAATGATTTCACACCTTTTTGTTTCCATCAAAAAGTAGTTTCCTGCTGGCAGAGGAAACTCTTCAGTTGACAGTAAACAAAAAGCCGTCTGTGGCGACAACAGGCCTCATGTAGTCGAGTGTGAACAGAACAAATATGAAGAAATACGCTCCGATACATTATCGCCAACAGGAAGCACTTTGTGTTATTTATTCAGATTTAAAAAAAAAAACTTTTAATGTTCACAAACAAGAGAATCTCAAGCTTTGAGATACAGAAAAAGAGCTCTAATGTTGCTTATGTACTAAACTCACTGAAATACTGCGACCATTGACTTCCATTCTTTTCAGAACCGAAGAGAAATTAAAAAAAAATCCCCTTTTGTCCAGGAGCAGATTAATTGGTCATTTTTTCATGTTTTTTTTTTCACATCTCGAGCAAACACAAAGATTTAAAGTGAATAGTTGAGCTCGTATGATCATTTCTTTATTCTCTGGAGGACTCATTATTTCATGTTCCGCAAACTAATGATAAAATAACACAAATTGAAGAATTACAAAGAATTACCAAACATCATTAATTATCATTTCATTGCTTTTAATCTAATTAAATTAAACTAATAACTAGAGTTTAATTGACTATCAATTTACCGTTTATTAATGATGGTTATTATTAAGTGACAAGTGTTGAGTTAATAATTAATCATATCATCTGTAACTGTCACAGACAGATACAGACACACAGATATCTAATATGATTCAGTGACTCACTGCACACATACACACACACACACACACGTGCACACACACACACGTGCACACACACGTGCTGCATCAAACACACTATTTGTTTTGCATCAGCAGCATTACTGCACTAAACAATCTCATCTGGTCCCCACTTGACCTACATTTCACATGGGTTAGAACTCGCTCTGACTGAAGGGACACACACACACACACACACACACACAGAGAGTGACGTCATGCTTAGCGAACAGCTGAGCTACTGGACAGCAGAAAATCACATCTGCGCAGGCAGGGCTTGGCCACCTAACGCACTGGGCCTCCAGCCTCCTGCCCAAACGCAGCGGCTGGTGTTTCTAAAGCTTTTAATGCCCGTGATTAAAGAGAGGCGAGGGGCGAGAGGCGAGAGGCGAGGTTCTCCGCTAAGCGCAGAATAAATGTGTGTTTTATTTTTAACGGCCGAGCGGACAGATGTGAAGCATCCGCCGTCCGGAACAGATGTGGTGATGTTTAATCTTATTCCATCTGTGCTCAAAATGTTTTAAAGAATCTCTTCAACACTTTTTCACAGTGAGGGGAGACGGAATAAAAGAAAGTGAGGATGAAGCAGCGGGATTTGAACCGATGGCTCTTTGGGCTCTTGAACACACGACTTGACTTGACAAAATGACATGACAAAAACTCCTGCGATGGAGTCTGTGAGAAATATTGTGTATGCAAAGATACGCAAAAAAAACAGAAGTCTCTAGATATATATATATATATATATATATATATATATATATATATATATATATATATATATATATTGTGCTCCTTATTGCTCCATATTGCGCTCCTTCTTTTAACAGCGCTACACACACGTTTGATCGTTAAATGATGAACGCTTTAGCTCGTTATTGAGGTTTTTGTAATTTGCTCCAGAGACTCTGCAGGAGAACAAAGAGCTCACGCCACCGGCAGCTGTTCAGGTTTCTCTCTCTTCAGATGTCTTCCCTCGCTTCTCTTCCGCTGTGAATCCATGAGCGCGTCAACGCGGGCTGAGCGGCCTCAGAGGTGCAAAGAACCGGAGTAAAACTGTGTTGATATTGTCTGCGGCGGCTTCACAGTTACAGCCGGCGGGTGACGAGAAGCGGTTTGCCTTTTACAGTGAAGCAGCTGCAGATGAAACCAGTTGCAACAACGTGGCGCAACAACGTGGCTCAACAACGTGGCTCAACAACGTGGCTCAACAACGTGGCGCAACAACGTGGCGCAACAACGTAGCGCAACAACGTAGCGCAACAACGTAGCGCAACAACGTGGCGCAACAACGTCGCACTAACAACATAGTGCAACAACATAGCAACAACGCAGAACAACAAGGTAGCGCAACAAGGTAGCGCAACAAGGTAGCGCAACAAGGTAGCGCAACAAGGTAGCGCAATAACATGGCTCAACAACGTAGCGCAACAACGTAGCGCAACAACGTAGCGCAACAACGTAGCGCAACAACGTGGCGCAACAACGTGGCTCAACAACGTGGCTCAACAACGTGGCTCAACAACGTGACTCAACAACGTGGCTCAACAACGTGGCTCAACAACGTGGCTCAACAACGTGGCTCAACAACGTGGTTCAACAACGTGGCTCAACAACGTGACGCAACAACGTGGCTCAACAACGTGGCTCAACAACGTGGCTCAACAACGTGGCGCAACAACGTGGCGCAACAACGTGGCGCAACAACGTGGCTCAACAACGTGGCTCAACAACGTGACTCAACAACGTGGCTCAACAACGTGACGCAACAACGTGGCGCAACAACGTGGCGCAACAACGTGGCGCAACAACGTAAAGTAAATAAATAACATAAATATATAAATATAAATAAGTAACATCAATAGCAATGCACTTAGAGGACTTTCTTGTGCACAACCACAACATTGACATTTGATTCACACGGGTCATGAACAGATGCCTCCTGGGTAAAAGCTGTTTGTTTAAAACCCATCCCCCACCCCTCCCTTGAGCCCCCTTTCCTTAGTGGACTCTTTTGCTCGCAACTAAACGGTCTCTTCCAACAACATCCGTCCCTGTGCTACGTAACTTCTGCCCCAATGCAAAATCGTCCACATTAAAAAACAGTAATAACGACCACACTGAATTGGTGGTTTTCACAAACGTACATTGCCAACATGTTTTCCTGGCAACTGGACTGAGTCAGACGTGTGGTTGAAAGGCTCTCGGGAGGTTAGACATCTAATAAACTACTCAAACACATCATTATACCGTAAACTGGCCTTTTCAGATTCACCAGCGCTGGAGGCCATTTTCACTAATCCCCATTTTCAGGAGTGGAAGAACACAGATTTACGTGGGCCGGAGTGCCAAAACAGAGAAAAAAGAAGATTTATTTTAATTTTTAAGAGCTGCGGCACAAAGTCAGCCCTGCAGTCTGTTTTGGTGACACAGCGGGGAACCCCCGTCCCTCACAGAGGAACCGGCCGCTGAGTCTGAAAGTGGGAACCCCCCGCCTGGGCCTCATTGTTCGGAGCGAGCGCCACTTCGCCTGCAGCACAAGGGACCCACATCTCCTATTGTACCGCTCATTGTGCCGCTGACGCCCTCTTGTTTCTATTTATACTGTCTCTATTTATTACTGTTTCTTTATTACTCCTGAAGCTCAAGCTAATGACATTCTTTCATTACTGATTTTACTTTAATTTTCACGTTGTTTCTCCACGTTTCCCGCTGACTGTTGGGTTTAAAAAAAAGGATTTATTATTGCCTTCTCTCCTCTCCTCTCGTCCCGCCGGGGCACGTGGGTAAATTCCTTATGCGATTTAAATGTTGGATGAGACAAAAGAAAGCGAGAGGCCTTACGTGATCACTGAGCTATATTTACAGAGTGTGTGAGGGTTAAAGAGCGGACAACATACAGGGAGGAAGGCGACCTTCAGCCGGAGACGCAACACTCGCTTCTTTTATAGACTGTATACCTTTTATACCGCTTCCTCCCCCACCCCCCTCTCAGGAACAGCCTTTTCATTCCCTCTTTCATTCTCTTTCTTTTCATAACTATGGACATTCTTCTCTTACGTCTCTCCTCCCACCCGTTTGCTGGATGTCTGGTTTATTTTTCACTTCTTCGTTCTTTGATATCTTCTCGTTTTCTTTAACGCCCTCGTTGAACGATTTCACTCGTTTATGTTATTTATTTGCTCTCTGATGTAATATTTGATTCACCCGTCTTTCACCAGATGAGACCTTTTGCCTCCTGTTAAGATGTCTCACAAAAAGGTAACACACACACACACACACACACACACACACAGAAGGGACACAGTTGAACATCTAAAATATCTGATATCCTGTCTTTAAGTCGCTTGTTTTGTTGGACCAACAGTCTAAAAACCCATGATTCTATGTGTGTGTGTGTGTGTGTGTGTGTGTGCGCTCAAGAACCGTTTGGCGGGTGCATAGTTGGTGACGTGCAGTGTCAGAGTTGGTGCAATTTTGGAAATTCGACGGACTGAATCCTGACAACCTTTGAATGAACAGGCGAGCAGCGGGTTGTGCAATAGGGGGGCGGGGCTAAAGGGCGTCTCATCCACAGCGGGGCGTTTTTCTTTCTGTTTTGTCCGTTTGCTGCTGCTGGACGCGAGATACAGCGGCAGTACAACTCAACTCAGTCACTGGAGTCGACGATCCATCGCACTCGTTCACAGAAAACTCTCGTTTGTAGAGCTAGAACCAGTTTTAGACATTTTTAGTACCAAAAAAAGTCTTTAATGTTTCATTTAAAATAGTTTTCTGTCAGTCGACTAATTAACTTTTTGTTTCAGCTGAAAAAATAGAAGAAATTGTAGAAGATTCTTCAGAACATCCTATTTTACAGAACTAACATTGTATATTATGGTTATTCCAACAATATCTGCACATAATCACTAAAGCATGGTATGAGGAGGATAATGCAATTAATATGTATTATTTTCTTCTTCTCATCATTAACGGGGATAATGGACGTCATCGACTGTCTCAGAGTTTTCAGCGTCACTTCCTGGGCCGGAAAATACGAGAAAATGAAAGCTGCAGAAGTTAAAGCTGCAGAAAGAGAACGGTCATGATTTAAATCATCAAATCAAAGATCACACAGTCACGACGTCAATGTCGCAATACTTTCTGCGTCTAGCGAGAGGAAATCTTTCTTTCTCCACGAAGACACAAAAGGATCCGATGAGCCGCGAGAGAGAAGCCGCCCCGCTGTGAAGCTCCTCCCCCTTTCCACGTAAACACACAGCTTTTACTGAAGCCTCCTTCTGATGGACCAACTCTGTATGTATGTATGTATGCATGCATATGTGTGTGTGTGTGTGTGTGTGTGTGTGTGTGTGTGTGTGTGTGTGTGTGTGTGCGTGTGTGTGTGTGTGTGTGCAGATATATGCACTAAATGTCGCTACAGACGAAGAGGGATAAGAGCAAAAACCCACAGAAGCCATTATGGTGTTAACTCCCCCCCCAAAAAACATACATTGAGGCAGATTAATGGTGGCGGTCGGCGTCCGGCCATAAGCCAGCGTTGCCCCTAAAACACACACACTAATGACCACATGTGACATCTGACATTTGCAGCGAAAATTGCAGCCGTCATTAACTCCCACTTAAAAGAAAAATAATACATAACGGAAAAGAAGAAGAAGGTTAACAAGGCAACATAGAACCAGTGTAAATATCAAACAGACAACATGAATGTTTTGTTTTTTCCTTGAGTGAAATCCAAGGATAGTTTTGAGCTGAAATACATAAATGGGCCGAACAGAACTTCACTTGAAGAGGATGAAGGAGCCGGAGGAGAGTTACACGCTTTTTAAAAGGTACAACACTGTCAAGCAAAATGTATTTTATCATCTTCTGGAAAGTAGAAAGGAGGAACTTTCACCGCCGACGTCACTGAGGCTCAATAACTTTATGAAAGACAAACACACACTTTTACATGTACAACAAAAATATTTAAAATAACTAAAGGAATGAAACATTGAAATAAAGCAACGAACGCTGAACACAAAATGTGTGTGTGTGTGTGTGTGTGTGTGTGTGTAATGGAGGTCAATGGAGTTTAGTTCAAGGTTCAAGGTCCTCAAAGCAATCGGGAAATTCAACGGCATCCTCGTAAACAGTAACAAAGGGAGTGAAAAGAAAAGTGGTTTTATTTGTAAATGTGGGTCATTCCTTTCAAAAAAATTTAGAAAATGAACATTAAAAATGACAAAAGAAATGCACCCACAGGGTGATGTATGTTTAGTTTTTCTACTGTTTTTTTGTACTTTATTATTGTCTGACAAAACCTAATTTTTGTATTCATGTTTAATGTGAATATATCTAAATGAATAAGTGACAAAAAAATGTTTTTTACCTTAAAAATTACCAAAAAATGCACCCACAAACTTTTTACTTCAAAAGCAGCTGCTCCAATATGAGCTTCATAGCACAGAACAACCAGTTTGTTATGTAAATACTTTTTCCTGTGCGCGCACACACACACACACACACACACACACACACACACACACACATACACACACGCACACACACACACACACACGCACACACACACACAAAGACATAGGGACGATTTAACATCTCTTAGCCTGAACAGCATCAGACAGATGTGAGGATTGGTTGGAATCTGGGTGACTTAACGAGGTCAGGAGGCCCAGGGCCGATGGGACAAAAACATATTTTTGGACTTCAGTACATATGTGTGTGTGTGTTAAATGTATATAATGTGTGTGTGTGTGGGACATTATGGCATCATATGATTTTCACATGGAGTTGTGCTGCTTACGGTTCGACGGACAAAGAGAGCGATTCACCGACAGCGGGGCACAGACGGGTTTATGGGATGGAAGAGGAGGAAACCCCCTGAAAACACACGGGATCCTGTTCAGTTCCTTGTTCAGTGACCTGCACCCTTTAGCTTTAGGGTGCACGCAGATTTTATGGGTTTTCTTTTGGTGTTTGATCTAAACGGCGTAAAAAGGACATTTAGATTGTTTTTAAACTGAAGATATGTCATTTAAAAAAGGTTATTAAATGATATGTAAAGTATCTGAAGACCCGTTACGCTCTTTTTGTACCAGGCTGTTGGCATTGGGATCGGATGGAGTCGGCCTCAAGTGGCCATTAGAGGAACTGCAGTTGTTTTGTGATCGTTACATGAAGTAAAGTGATAGTTATAATTAGTATTAATACATACATGTAATTGTCTTAGGCGTGTGAGGAACGAGTTGTTATCCGGAGCGGAAACCAGAGTTCGCAGTCGGTAGCGAAATAAAACACGTCGAGAAAAAACATGTGTTTTTGAGAGTGTGAACAACCAGGAGGGGGCACCAACGAGCACAACACATATTATAGCTGGAGAGATTAGCCGTGGACAGACTGGACACATAATCTCCTGGCGGAGACAATAACTGACTGTCGGCTGTTGTTTAACAATCTCAATGTTTGTTACTTTTACTTTTAAAGAGCGCTGCAGTCACTCCTTCAGTCAGTAGATATGACATCAGCAACCGCTTTCTTTCAGCCCCTCCCCCACTTCAAAAAAGACCATGCTTCTTAATTAATTCGAGACAACGAGCAGGCTGCCCAATTACAGAGGCATCATCCGACTCACTTCCTGCAGATCGGGGGATCGTTCC
>NC_136594.1:3033942-3103942 GCF_910589615.1 Taurulus bubalis | reverse complement strand
AGAAATTTGAGTTCCTTTGTGAATTTAGACGACGTGAATGTGTATCTCGACACGGCTCCATTGAAAGACGATAACTTATCATCACCGTGACCTTTGAAACTAATTCTCTTTTACTTGGTTTTGGTGATAGAAAATCATATAAATATGTATGTATTTCAAAGTATTAAGATGTATTAGTTTGATTTAACTGAGTTTGGCCTGATTTCTTTTGATTTTATGAGGAGTTTGAACATATTTAGACGACGTAACTGTGTATCACGACCTCTCGATACGTGATTTCAACAGCGATTCCATTGAAAGACGATAACTTATCATATTTAAATATTGTCCAACTCTATGTTTCCCTATCTGAGAATATTAATGTGAACGACTTATACCACACTTCCCATTCACAGGGCGGCAACTCGGACGCAAGACTTGAAATCGCCATGTGTTTGCCAAAATATTAATTCCTAAAAAGAAAAAGACAGAACTCTGATAAGCGGACGTGGGCGTGTCCTCTAGCACGCACACACACACACATAAAAGGCTGCAGAGAGACCTTTTTTCAGGGGGATTTCAAGCGCTCAGCTGCCAAAAACAGGGTGAAAAAAGACAGATTCAGAGGCGATTGAGATCTCACAATCTGAAATTCCCCGTTACGAATGTGTGCGCTCTTTAAAATGTTGGCGTGCAGCTCAGAATGTGTTGTGCGCTCCTCTGATGTCATCGGCAAACTTACGTACACGCAGCACACAACGATCCCAAGGGAGCTTTAACAACGGGTCATAAATATTTCCCTTTTTGCAAATCAAAGGTCTGGTGAACTTTCTTAGAGTGTGTGTGTGTGTGTGTGTGTGTGTGTGTGAGAGAGAGAGAGAGAGCAGCAGCTCAAGAGTTCAATATTTGCACAGCAGCCCAAGAGCCTCCTTGCATTAATATTTGATGATATTATCACTAATATGGAGGAATGTTCTCTTGCATGGCTCCGCCTGCAGATCAGCAGCTCACACACACACACACACACACACACACACACACACACACACACACACACACACACACACACACACACACACTCATTAAGTCCTTCCTATCCTTGAACTGTTTCTCCGAAAACAACCACCTGCCCAATTTGCCTCGGCGGTCCAAAGGTGGCCGGTCCAAAGAGCCGCTGATACGCCGCGACACACCTCGGTTTCACGAAATGTTCTAAACTCGTGAACCGCGTCCAAAAGCGACACGCCGGCTGCTCTATCAGCACGTGACGCTGATAGAGCAGCGGCTCGCACTATTCTGGGGATTTTAAAACAGGAAGTTCTCTCGCCTCATATCTGTGCCGGTAGCTAGCTTAGCTTGCGTTAGCATGAAGCCTGGAAAACAGTTCATTGTACATTAAAGTGTAAAAAGTGATCATAACGCAGCGTACAGCGCCTCACAACATGGACAAATATCTCAAATGAGATTTTCAAAAATAACGTTGTTCCATTTGATCTCCCGGATCCGAGACGCCACGTTACAGTTCTGCGAATTTATTATTTTTTAAAGTGATTTATCCGCTTATTGAGGTATCCCGAAAACATGTGACCGTGATATAATCGACAGATGTCCCTCGAATCATTTCTTTCTTCGTCTCTTCTCTCTATTTTTCTCTTTTCTTCAGCTCTCATGAGTTTGCCCTTGTGGATCCGATCTCCTCACACTGCGCTCATTGTTGCTTTCAGATGAAATGTCCAAATTGCAAAAAAAAGCGTGCGACGATAATTACAATCCAGACGGAGATAATGGGTTTCGTTGCAGCTTTTTTTTAAAGTGAGGAAGAAAAACAGCGTACAGTTAAAAGTCCGCCGTCGGGAGAAATCTTTCTTTTCACCGACTCGGTCGAAACCTTTTAACGTTTTTCCTGTCAAAACACAATTACTTTAAAGCACATTTCTAAACACCTCGGATCTCCAAATCAAGGACATCCAGACAACGAGTGTTTTTGTTTTGTCTCTTTCCTTGAAGACGTGTTTTTACCAGCTCGGGCTGGAGGAGCGTGACCTCATCAGCTGTCGACGATTGGCTGAGGAATCTTTTGTCGTTTAATTTTTTCTTCTTCTTCTAATTAAATGGCCGACGACGGAGAGGGAAGCCGGCGCGTAGGGCCGACGTATCTTCACATTAAACTCTATTTCCACCGGAGCTGCCGATTGTTGGAACGGTGGAAAGTCGAAACGAAGACGGGTTTCAGGGGTTTTATTCATTTCATCTGTCGGGTTTCAATCAAGCAATTAAGCCCGTCTCGGTTCGGTGAAAAAAGAGAAACCTGACGGTTGTATTTTTAATGTTTAGAGGGAGACGCTACAGGTAAAATCCTTGTTCTTCATCCATTGATGAATTTATGCGTCGATAAACATGTTTTCTTTCAGACTAGAGGAAATTAAAAACCCCAAATACACATTTAGGATCTTTATTTTACAACTTTTTAAAGTTTGAATTCTTTGATTCGTTCATTTCAGCTTCTCAAATGTCAGGATTACGTTATAAAAAATGAAATGTAATGGGTATTTTTTGAATATTTGACAACTTTCCAAAGACCTTTTTGCAGACTAAACGTTAACCGATTCTTTGAGAATATATTTATCAGATTACTCGTAATGATAACAGCCATGAAATGTTCAAATCACTGGTTTTATCCAATAAGTTCCACAACGTTTAACCTCTCTTAGCTGCGAAGCAAAAAAAAACGAGAAAAAAAAACACGCTTTTAAGCGATTGGATGGTTCTCACCGCAATGCTTCTTGGGAGTCGTAGTCGACTTCTTTCCTGGGCTTTTCAAAGAGGCGACGTAGTTTCTGACGCCGAGGAGTCGACTGAGAAGAGCTTCGTGTCCGTCGGCTTTTTGGACAAACTCACTGACTCCTCTCGCTGACTACTACCTCCAGCCCAATTCAACCCCACCCACTTCACTGCCCCCCCCCCCCCCCCACACACACACACACACACTTTTACCACAATTTCCTTCCGAGATGATATTTCCAAGGAATTTGTCCTTCTGGTTTTGACCCGTTCATTCATTACTACGCTCTGAGCTCCTCGGCGAGCCGCACAGAGCTCTCATTGTCACAACTGCAACACTGGCAGCAGAAATCTCCCAATTGCATGAACCCGTCTCGTTAATTAACCACAGACAAGTGTGTTTCATGCAGCTTTTTGCATGCAAAACCTCTGTGAATTAGATTCACATCAGAAACCCCCCCCCATCAGAAACATCATCTGAAGCGTTTAGCGTTGAAAAAAACGATTACTTTGAAAACATTTGCTGCGCATCTATCTCCCAGAAATTGCACTTTGAATTTATCCTTTTTTTTCTTCTCTCCGTCATCTATTTTTTGCCCGAGCTTTACATGACTAAATAATGTAATCTGTGCTCATTCAAGGGCTCAAAGAAATCTGGACGGCCACATGATCCGACCAAAGTAGCATTGACATCTGTCCACAAAGAAGTGATGATGATGATGATGATGATGATGATGATAATGATGATGATGATGATGATGATAATAATAGTCTGGAGAAGGAATAGAAATGGACACAGAAAGAAAAAGTGGAAGAAAAAAAAAAGTCCAACCTACCTACGCTTCAATTAAATCTGAGACGAAAATGTGTGTGTGTGTGTGTGTGTGTGTGTGTGTGTGTGTGTGTGTGTGTGTGTGTGTGTGTGTGTGTGTGTGTGTGTGTGTGTGTGTGTGCGTGTGCATCATAATTAAAAGTTGCTGAACATAAGGACTCTTGGTAGAAATGAAATGAAAGCATGTATTCCTCTATTCCGGCTTCCGAAAAAGAATAAAAATTAAACAGCAGGGAATTTAATAAAAATGTCAAAACACGGGTGGCGGAACTAAAATGAATAACCAAGGAAAGAAAGGACAAATAAGAGGCGAATAAGTTGGCAACAAAAAAAAGAGGAAGAAGGAGAAGCGACACAGATAGAATAAAAGGAGAGGATGCAACAGGGAGGAGGAGGAGGAGGAGATAAAAATACAAGTGACATTTCTCCTGACGGTGACGGGAGAGACAGCGGCGCTTGTTGCTTGACCTTCACTTTCATTGCCCTGTGTGCGTGTCGGCAGCAGCCCGGTGGTTTGAGTCCTGACTGAGGGAGACACGGCCATCACAGCCGGCGCTCACACAACACAGCTGGTCCGTCACCTCCACTTATCCTGCAGGACTCCATGTCTGCATGTACAGTATCTCTCTCTCTCCCTCTCTCTCTCTCTCTCTCTCTCTCCAGCGTCAAGGTGCATGCAATAATTTGACTCCCCCCCCCCCGCTGCACAATGTAATCAGAAATTATCTGCAAGGGGTTGCCAGGTTTGTTTTGTTGCACACTGGCATCTAACGGTGCATAAATCAGAGCTCGTGGGCGGAGTTAGAATTATTTTACACTACCTTTAATTTTGGAAACCACCCTAAAAATGTCATCCCCAAACTAAAAAGGGTGTATCTCTGCAACCACTAGGGCTGTTTGAATAATGTTGGTGTTATAATAAAAAGTACACATGTGAGATTTTGTTCAGTTGTGTAAATATCAGTCTGTATGTTACTGGTTAAGAGTAAATGAAGATGACACACAGGAAAAAATGAAAAGGTTTCAGGTCCGCCTATAAAAAAATCACTTTCAGGATGATTATTTCTTTGAAATGATGCAGCTGTAAGGTCCAACTATAACCCAAATCATAGCTCAATATGTGAACATTCTCTAACCCAAATCAAAACACAATATGTGAACATTCTCTAACCCAAATCATAGCTCAATATGTGAACATTCTCTAACCCAAATCATAGCTCAATATGTGAACATTCTCTAACCCAAATCATAGCTCAATATGTGAACATTCTCTAACCCAAATCATAACTCAATATGTGAACATTCTCTAACCCAAATCATAGCTCAATATGTGAACATTCACTAACCCAAATCATAACACAATATGTGAACATTCTCTAACCCAAATCATAGCTCAATATGTGAACATTCTCTAACCCAAATCATAGCTCAATATGTGAACATTCTCTAACCCAAATCATAGCTCAATATGTGAACATTCTCTAACCCAAATCATAGCTCAATATGTGAACATTCTCTAACCCAAATCATAACACAATATGTGAACATTCACTAACCCAAATCATAGCTCAATATGTGAACATTCACTAACCCAAATCATAGCTCAATATGTGAACATTCTCTAACCCAAATCATAACACAATATGTGAACATTCACTAACCCAAATCATAGCTCAATATGTGAACATTCACTAACCCAAATCATAGCTCAATATGTGAACATTCTCTCTGCAAAGGTTGACTTTGATAAAGTGAAGCAGAACAAAGTTAGAGAGGGTTTAGAACAGAGAACATTCAGGCAAGGACCAAAATATGCATACATCTGTGACATTTAAATGTTCTCATGAACCAAACCATATATTTTACTTGTATATTACTTGTGGTGTTCAATACATTCAAATACTGCAGTTTTTGGCTTCTTTTTTTTCATAAAACAAGCTATGATTTACAGTTTTATATAACTCAGTCAAGGATTTTAAAGGCTGACATGAATTGAGCCGTTAACCGTTTCATCCAACATGAACCAGCTGAACCCGATCATTCAATTCTATTGATTAGATGAAAGGAATCGCTGCTTGTGTTTTAGATCGTTGTCGAGGTTCTGGGCCATTGTGGTCGGTCCAGAATCCTCTTTGAATATTGAGCCGACGAGGAAACACGGAGACAGCCTCACAGTCTTCGTGCTCCCTGGAAGCGAGGAGCGAGGAGGCCGCGATACGTTCGGCAACTCAAGGTGACGACTCTGTTTCTTTGTGTGCTCGCGGTGCGATATGAAATGTGCACGAACAAAACAAGACACGGAATAACACAACGAGTGCATCGCAGACGTTTGTGTGTGCGTGACTGCGCACACCTACACGGAGTGAGCAGCCACGAGGGCGGCGGGAAGAAAGAATATAACTGTGAGAGTAAGAGTGCAGGTTTTGTAGACAAAGAAGCAGAAATGGCTGGTGAGGTGGGCGGGAAGGTGGGCTGAAGAAACGTCTCCAGTCTGGGAGAGAAAATGTCCATCGCCGCCTCACCGGAGCCGTTCGCTGCTCACGAGGTCTGACGTGGCCGACAATAAAAGAGAGAAAGTTAAGAAGCAAAGCAACAATGTTTTAGCGGCAGGTCCAATGAGCCACGTAACGCCGTCCTGCCGCCACCAAATGTGCATTAATCCGCCACAGAAAATAGTCCCGTGTGAATAATCTTGTTTTCTTCTGTTTGAGAAACGTTTGCTAAAAAATAAAACTACTGTTTTGAGGGGAATACTGAGCCTTTAAATTAAGCCCCACCCCCCAAAACAAAGTATATATGTGGGATACGTTTTTTAAAGATTTAAGATTAGGAACAATTGGGAAGTTCGGGTAATATCGAAGGACACAGTGACGCATTGTGGGCCCATTAATGGAACATTAGTAGTAAAATACCAGCAGAGAATAAGACCTAGTCCTCCTGCTCTTCCTCTTCATCCTCCTCCTCCTCCTCCTCCCCCTCCTCCTCACATCGCTTTCTGATTAAAAACTGTTCCCTTATTTTTAACACCCAGCACGGTGGAAACACAAAACAGGCCCCTAAGGTGTCGGGGCATTTTATGCACTTTTATTTTTAATTACTTTGTTGTTTTATGAATTTTAAAAAGCCTTTTTTGCCCTCAAGCTGCCATTAATGTCTGACCTCGGTCGCCAAACTGTCAGCTTTCATGCGGGTCTTTAATTTTTAATGGTTGATTTCTGTTCCATGCTTGGCCTTGTTTGGTGTCATATATATATATATATATATATATATATATATATATATATATATATATATATATATATATATATATATATATATATATAAAATCAACCACAAGCTCTTTTTCTGCAAAACAACAAAATGAGATCTTTAGCAGCAGGGCTCAAATGTTAAAAGGTTTATGTGTTAAAACGTCAAAAAGTAAATTACGATGCACCTTGTCTATTTAAAATTGTACTGTGAGAACCTGGTTGACCCATCGACAGGTTTATCACAGATATATCATGTTAGCTATTGTTGGCTAGCGGGGAGCTAGCAGCAGCGTTAGCTGGCTACAGCGGGGAGCTAACGGGGACAACCACCGAAGGTAGTAGCGGCTTATAACCCGACTTTCACGGTAAATGTGTTGTAAAAATGAATGGTTAAACTTGTATTAATTGAGGTAAATCTGTATTTTTGAGTTGAAAACAAAGATGGCGCTGTGATGGCTGTGTTTCTAACCAAAGTGTTTCCCGTGTGAGCAGCCGAGGGTTCAGCCTGCGTCTCTGCGGGCGCCTCGTTTGGCCCGAATCATAGTGAAGTCGCATTCTGTCTTTGAATTGTAAATAATTGCCTTTTGTTAGCGAGTCAGTCGTTGTGCACACATCCTCCGTCACGAGGCCTCCAGGGGCTCTCCTTCTTTCTTTTTCTATAAAAGCAACATACCTTCCTAAAGACTCCCTCCTCTCTCCCTCTCCCTCTATTGTTCCAACTCGCCCATCTGTCTCCCTCTTTGAGGAACTACATTTCCCAGGGTGCACCTGCGGGCAGCAGCAGTAGCGGCCTGGCGCGCTGCCATACCCAGCGGGGGATTCTCTAAACAAACACACCCAAATTAAACCCTATGGAGACACACACACACACACACACACACACACACACACACACACACACACACACACACACACACACACACACACACAAACCTTAAAGCACTGCTCACCAACCATAACATTTGATTCGCAGTTCACACATACTTAAAACGTTGTATTTATCCAGAGTATATTTAATTATAATAAATTAAATCTGATTATGTGTGTCTTCAAGTGGAGCCTAAAATGTTTGTTTTTATTTGTATGTACATTTATTTGTATTGATTGTTGGTGACACTGGACTGACTCTTCTTTGTCCCTGCCTTCTTATATTCATTCAAACTCAAATATAATGTAAAGAAAAGTCCAAAGGACCAAAGTCATTAGGTCCATAAAATGTAAATTGTGAAAGAAAATTATGAAAAATGTCCAAAAACCCAAAGATATTCAGTATACAACAATTTAAAGCAGATAAAATCCTAACAAATGACCAGCTGGACCCGTGTCCTGTTCCTTAAATCATCAAACTGAATCAAATAGTTGCCGTCGACGACGTCGTCGCTGCCGGTCCGGACTCGCAGATTATTTCCTTAATGATCGGGAGCAGACGGTTGCAGACTGTCCCTTTAACTCTGAACCATGACAGCTTAAAACTGCTTAAGCGCCTGCTCAGCCCCATTATTATCTCATTAGCCGGTTCCTCTTGCTCAGGAATACCGAGGCGCTGCTTAGTATTAATTCACTGTTAACGACGCACTGAACGGCACCCACTTTTATTCTAATTCCATTCATGACGGATTCTCTGGGAGACGCGGAGATTTCAGACTTCCCTCATTAAAATAATAAAAGCGTTCCCTGAGCTTAATCGTCACAGCGAACAGGAGATGTCTTGACACTCTCACGGCGACGGAGCTGAATATCCTCACCGCCCAAAAGAGTCCTCGCTCTCCACGCTGTGTTTCCATCACTTTAGAGGACATACCATTGACTCGCATTCATTTCCTCTCCATAACAGGAGCTAAACTTAGCTGAATACCTTAAACAAAGTCTTCACCCTAAAATGTAATTTACATTATGGGGACCTGAATTTTGTCCCCGAAAGGACGGTGAGTCCCCACAATGTGAGTGTGTGAACAGATTTATGTCCCCAAAAGGTCAGTTTTACACCCCTAAACACACACTTGCTGTAAACCTTAAATCTTCACCCTAAATGTAATGATTTACATTATGGGGACTGGAATTTTGGAGAAGTTCCCGCAATGTAAGTGTGCAAACACATTTAAGTCCCCATAACATCAGTAATACAGGACCAAACATACACACAGTCGTGTTTCCATCACTTTAGAGGACATGACGTTGACTTGCATTCATTTCTTTATCATAACCATAACTGCTACTTCCAGAAAGTTAAACTTAACCCAAACATCAATAGTCTTCCCTCTAAAATGTAATGATTTACAATGTGGGGACCTGAATTTTGGAGAGTCCCCACAATGTAAGTGTGTAAACACATGTATGTCCCCACAACATGAGTAATAGACACACAAACACACACACACACACACACACACACACACACACACACACACACACACACACACACACACACAAAAACACACAGGCTCCTCCATGCCATTGATCAAATACTCTGAAAAGCAAATTGCTCATATATGACCTTTCACACAAAAGCAGCTATTATGGAAGAATAAGAAGGAATTCAGTAAAGGTGGGACCAAGTAAACATTCCTGCTGCTCTAAAGCCTTGACACCTCTAGTGTGTGTGTGTGTGTGTACTCCAAACACAAACTTTATATTGTGCACGAGCCCACATGATGTCAGTGTGCAAATAATTGTACCAAGGAGGTCAGGTAGCTCACGTAACAAAGGGAACACACACACAAACAATGGAACGCTTACATAAATTTTGGTTTGAGTCGAGGACGCCGTGTGCAAAGTTTAGTTTAAGGAAGCGGAGGACTTTGGTCACTGGAGGAAGAGAGAGAGAGAGAGAGAGAGAGAGAGAGAGAGAGAGAGAGAGAGAGAGAGAGAGAGAGAGGCAGGAAGCTGGCGTGTTGCTTCAAGATATCTGACCTCCAAACTATCAAAAATCACAAGACGCGATTTAAACCCCGTGTTTATGGATGTAGAATTATAAAGTCAGCTCTGAAATTAAAAATAAAAAAGGCGGACTCACTGTAGCTCCCTCAAGTGCAATTTAAATGGTTTAAACATGTAAAATAAAATACAAATTATTTATAAATTGCATCAGTGTCCGGATCTTTATTTATTTAGATACATGAAGAAAAAAGAAAATAGGGGCATACAATTTCATTTAAAAACATGTTTTAAGGCTTAAAAACGTCTCAATGTGACATCAAGTCACACTCAGTTACCGAACAGACATCAGTAATTAAACACTAAGTCAAATCTGGTTATTGCAACACATTGTTGAACAACAACAGAAGCATAAAGTGAGATTGGGTGTTATCAGCGGGTGAATCCTTGTCAAATATCAACCAGTAAACTCATAAACAATCCAGCTTTTAGTTATTTATCAGCTGAATATTAGACTTAACCTTTCTTTCATTAATGTGTTAGCAGTTATAATTATTATTGATTTCACCCTGCAGGATAATGAGGAATAATCACCAGACAGCGCCGGGTCACGTGTAGTAGTAGAAGTATAATTAATAATCATAACAAGAGGCTAAAAGACCAAAACTGCATCTTGGTTTTTAAAGCATCACTTAATCGTTTAGTTGTTGCAGGCTATTTATTTTCCTGATCAACTAATCGACGGTTGGTTGGGTTTTTCAGGCTGCATTGATTACGTATTATTCATCATTCATCTTATTTTGTAAATATTTTTTGTCAAAGATCCAAACAGAACCAAACAGAACTGTTGCGATATCGATATTGTGTTTTTTATTTGTAAAAAAAAAGTATTAGATTTTCTCACGTATTAAATCAAAACATTGGAGTTTCTCTTGAAGACGCTCAACAACAATAATTAAAAGCTTCCGGTCCCTTCAGTCAAGCCAGAAAGGCCCCTGGGGGCCGAGACGTTTAGAAAAGATTAGAAAAGGATGAAGAGAAACTTGAGAGGAAGTCAGCTGCCTTCCTCCTCTCCTTGTTCTTGTAAAGCTGTCACACACCAACAAGAAATGGAGAAAAAAGAAAAAGCGTGAAACATTTGACTAGTTTTTTTTTCAACAGCCGTTAAAAAAAAAGCCACATGAAGTGTTTCGCTCCTCAGAAACGGGGAGCGCCGGCGGTTTGAATCCTTCTGGCGGTTCAGATAAAAGGTGTGTTATTTATTGTTTGAACGCGAGGCAGAACTGGGAAAGAGCACCGCGCTCCGTGGACGCTTTCTGGGTAAATAAAGGCTCACACACACACACACACACACACACACACACACACACACACACACACACACACACGAGAGCCTTCTGTCGACATTCACTCAGTGCCAGTGGTGTATTTTGCTTTTCCACAGATTGCACCCCCCCCCCCCCCACCACCCACCCCACCCCACACACACACACCTCTCTTCTCCCCCCGACCCCAAAGAGAGCAGCCCTCCTCCCACGGGGCTCCTGGTTTGGCATGGATCGGCCCCCGAGATTGCTCCACACACACACACACACACACACACACACACACACACACACACACACACACACACACTTTCACACACATTGCTGTGGAGCAGGATGTGTGTGTGTGTGTGTGTGTGTGTGTGTGTGTGTAATGAAGAGGGTGCCGCGGAGATTTACAGTGTTGGCACTCGGTCCAGTCGGATGGGTGGATCTCTCTCTCTCTTTCTCTCTCTCTCTCTCTCTCTCTCTCTCTCTCTCTCTCCGCCAGCTCCCGGTGAAATGTGCCACGTTTTTGTTTTTTCCTCGTTTCAAAAAGAGCCCATGAAAAGAATTAGCAAGATGAGAAAGTGGCAGGAAGATCTCTCATCCATCTGTCCATTACTGAAATAACAGCCGTCCGCTTAGGGAGGGGGAGGGGGAGGGGGTAGGAGGGTGGGGGTGGGAGGGGGGAGATTTCGTCGACTTGATAAGAGGAGGATTTGTCTTTGAGTACAAGCCGGTAATCGAGGGACTAGCTGGATAGATGGATCGGGCAGATAGATCAGAGATGTTCAACCAAAATAGATGATGGTTGATATGGCGATGTGAGCGCTCTGCACTCAGCCTGCTGCAGAATCGGCAACTCTTTCATTAATAAGCAGCAAACTAAAGAAAATAAGCCCGAAACCTAAGCCTGAAACATGCAGCCGATTGTCGTGGATTAATACATTCGTTGATCAACGGGGGAAAGATGAGCAGCATATGCCTGTGTGTATGTCCAGGGCTTTTATTGTGAAAAGTAAGAATGGAAGAAGTGATTAAGTGTCCTGTCTGTGACCGTTATTGTTGCACATATTAGTGTACGTTTTTTAATGTGTCCGTGTCCTCGTTACAAAAAAAAGAAAATTACGTCTCTTTTTCTCCACGTTCTGTGTTTTAAGTACTCTGGACAAAAAACGTATGGTTCCAAAAACAAGAAATGTACATGCAAATTACTCGCAAGACCTTTGTTTGGCTCATTTTCTAAAAACAGTGTAGCATTCGTGCAAGTTAGCAAACTAACTAGCCCGCTGTATGCTAGTTAGCTTGCTTGCGAAACCCCTTCTCCTCACTCCTGCCACTTGCATTCTCTCTCCTGGCCACCAGGGGTGACTCCTGTGGTTGTATAGAAGTCTATGCTTCATGTGTTAAAGCTGCATTCTCTCTCCTGACCACCAGGGGTGACTCCTGTGGTTGTATAGAAGTCTATGCTTCATGTGTTAAAGCTGCATTCTCTCTCCTGACCACCAGGGGTGACTCCTGTGGTTGTATAGAAGTCTATGCTACAGAAGTCTATTTAGGGCGGGGCTACAATATGATTGACAGGTCTATATACGGCATCTCTACGTCACTCCTCCTCAGTCTAAATAAGGTCACTTCTCTTTATCGGTTGCCAAAACAACAACATGGCGACGACCAAATCGCAACGACGTCCACTTCTTACTAACTAAGACGTAGCTAACAGCTAACAGCTAGCAGCTAACAGCTAACAGCTAATAACCATTGTCCACTCGTGTTCGGCTCAACCGGCGCTCTCACTGCTCACAACAGATCTGAAGTGTTCAAGAAATAAAAAATGTAAAAAAGCAATCTGTCAGCCAGACTCACCTCTCTCTCTCTCTCTCTCTCTCTCTCTCTCTCTCTCCACAACCTTTCAGCGATCAAATTAGCCGCGCTCTCTCTCCCCCAGAATATGTGCCAAAGGAATCAGCGGTTGGGCTTTTAATTGCTACCAATTAATGCCGTTAACCTTTCCGTGGCGTACGGCATCCTCTCACGCCTCGCGCCACAGAGCGGAGGATCCTCAGGACCAAGCGTCTCCACGCGAGGGTCACGACTCACAACAAGGCCGCTAACCAGAGCGCCCGGCGGCTCGCGGCGGTTTCATTTAATTGCCGGCACACGTTTCTTAACGTTGTCGTCTCGTTTTAGGGGTTCAGAGTTTCAAGTTTGCTTTGCAGTTGATAAAATGTTCTCAATTTGAAGGATGTGCCTGTTTTTATTTGTCTTATACGACAGTAAATTCTAAATATTTGGATATCTGTCATTTCACATGAATGGCAAAGAAAAAAAGCCATCCCAAAAGTAACCAAAACATCTGTCAAAATGAAGTGCGACACTTTAACACGATGCTTTTTCTTCCAGGAGCCAAACGGTCTCTTGTGGCATTTCAGCTTCTCGCTTTTAGACTTCAACCTGATAACTGCTGCTGCTCGGGTCCTAAAACTCCTCACGCATAACCATTGATGAGCACACACACACACACACACACACACACACACACACACACACACACACACACACACACACACACACACACACACACAGCGCTGCAGCATTATCCTCTGGTGTCATTGTGATATTATATCACAGCACATGCATCAGCTCACGGTTCCTCCATCCTCTGAAGCATCACTACAGGGAGTTATTGTCTCGCCCAGGAATCTGAATAACACGTTTATTACAGGAATACATGTTTTTAATCTGGGTAACTGCAAACCCTCAAAAATAAAGTGTTACACTTTTCTTTTTAAAGATAAAAAAAGGGGCCGACGCAGCATCTTCTGCAGGAAACTAATCAGAGCGTAAAGAGAAGGACGGAGCAGGTGCATGCTCCAATTAATATGCAAAGAAATGAGGTTATACTTGTTGTGTTTTATGGGATGTAAAGATGCACGCCAGAGGAAACAGCCTTTTGTTTACACGGATGGTCGTGAGCCATGCTGGAGGTCAGAGATCACCCGACCTTTTAATTTAACAGTGCGTCTCCTCCTCAAAAAAAATGTTTTTAAAGAAGAAGAAGAGGTTTTCTTACTTGAAAAAAAACAGAAGAAGAAGAAGAAGAAGAAGAAGAAGAAGAAGAAGAAGAAGAAGAAGAAGAAGAAGAAGAAGAAGAAGGAAGCAAAAAAAAGATGAAGAGGAGGAAGAAGAAGGTTTTCTTACTCCAAAAAAAAGTAATCTAAAAAAGATGAAGAAGAAGAAAAAGAAGAGATAGGTTTTCTTACTTCAATTTTTTTTTACAAAATTAAAAAAGATGAAGAAGAAGATGATGAAGAAGAAGAGGAAGAGGGGAGCCTGCTCGGCCACGCGCTCATCACAGCCTCTGCTGGGTGAGGAGGTGACAGGTCAACATCTGGATGCAGGAGTGCAAACCCCAAAAAACAAACAACAACAAACAAGCGCAGCCGCAGCAGAGACTCCGCCGCCGCGCGAGAGCTTCTTCCCGGTGGAAGCAGATCACAGAGCCGGGGAACCGGGCAGAGGTCAGCAGATCAGAGGCGAGGAGTGCACGATAATCATGCAGGAGAGGTCGATGTAACCGGATTAAATGAGCTAATGAAATGCACCAGGAGGAGGAAATACAAAATAAAAGCCGACATGAACTAATAAGGAAAAGCAGGGAGAGGTCAAGAACTGCTTTTTCTTTCTTTTTTTGGGAGGGGGTGTGTTTTTTAATCAGTTTCTCCAACGAAACAAAGCCTGACACGTGTCATGGCCGCTGCTGTTAATTGTCAAACAGTGCCGGAGAGATTAGCATTTTAATATTTATATATATTTGTAATATATCTTAATGCAAACTGCCACTTGTCCAGCGTGCAGAGGAGCGCCGTGTCAACAAGTACCGAGCCCGGTCTGTCAACAAGAGAGAGGCGAGCTCGTGGAGCCGCTCATCCGGTCGACCCGCGACTCCTTCCCCCGAAAACACGCAACGCATCCCCGCTGACATTTCCCCCAATGCAGCAATGCGCGCTCCCAAAAGCCGATTGCCAGGGAAGAGGAGGAGGAGGATGAGGGGGGCATGTTTGGAGATCGGGAGCGCGCACTGCCCCACCAGTGCAAAAAAAAAAAGAGAAAAAACTCAACACGGCGGCGCGCACACGAAACTTGCACGCGCCGGCCTATAGCGAGGCAGCCGATTGGCCGAGGCGCGGCTCCATCTGCGCACGTGACATGCCCCTGCTTACAATAAATAAACAGCCATGGAATAATGTATATCAATATATATATATAATTTAAAAAAAATAGTCCGAGCTCCCCGAACTCGGACTAAAACAAGAGTCGCGAGCGCGCCGCGTGCAGGTGGGCACACCTGTCAACACGCCGGGCACGAGCCCGACAACTTAAAAGAGCTGAATCTGTTTTGGGATGCGTCCGGTTAGGAGGCAGGCGGCGCCAGGCAACAGCCGTGCGTGACACACACACACACACACACGCACGCACACACGCACGCACACACGCACACACACACACACACACACACACAACATGACAGCTTCACGTAGAGCCTATAGGTTTTTCCGGTGGACATTACACAGCCGATCCGCTTCCACGGAAACAAAACAGGCAGTTTCCCCCCCCACGGTTCCACGGCACCGTGCGGGCTCCACGCACGCACACCCCGCGCGCGCACACTGCCAAAGCGAGCTTACCTACACAGTGAATGAGTTTGTGCCTCCAAGAGTCAAGTTCCTGCCGAAAGCCGCGCCTCTCTACCGTGCATTGCTGCCTTCTGCACACACTCGCCATTTTCTGTCGGCCCCTCCCGTGGGCGCGCACATACTGCTGGGTGCTTCCCTGCGCGCACGTCACCGCGGTGGGTTTTATATTCTAGGGCTGGGTGGAGTGAGATATGAAGGGACGGGGCTGCAGCATCCCCCTTTTCTACGGCGCTCATTTGTCCCACCCACCAAAAAAAAAGCGCCCCTTCCTCCTCCTCTTCCTCTTCCTCCTCCTCCTCCCAGCATCTCTGCGCGAGCACGTGCTGTCATTGGTCGTTTATTGGGATGTTTGTCTTGTGTTAACGTCGCCCAGCACATGGCGCCTGTGTGTGATGGCTTAACGCTCATATGTGTGTCAAAGGGCGCGCGGCTGTGCTGCGGATTTAAAGAAATGCGCATGAAGACGCCGCATTATTTAAATGCACATGCATGTTACATACATGTTACATACATGTTACATACATGCTATCCGCGGTACACTCACTGGAGATCACTCACAGGACAGGCATTGTTGTCCACAAAAAAAACACGGAAATAAAAGAGCACGCGGATCACCAAAGCGACTGTAAACAGAGCGAAACATCCCATAATGTCCCCGCGAGGTCTTTTCCTCCAATGCAGGAAACCCCGTCAATTCCAGCATCACTAATATCCACGTGCGCTAATATTCTCTTTTAGCCAATTAAAGGATTAACACAAGTTCTCCTTTCAGGGATTATGTTGCTTTTCTTTTATTGCTGAGTGCTAATAAACCAATTAATATTCGCTATTAACTGCGCATTAACTGCTCGGTGTGACTCTTTTTGGTGTAAATACACTCTGTCGGCGAGATCTGTTACATTTTTTAAAAGAAATGTCAATTAAAATGGAGAACTCTTATAAAAACATCAGGAAGGATGGACTGTGTTTGGAGATGACTGATCAGAAGTGTTACATTCTGAGCCCCAACATCTGGATCCACATCCTCCTCCAGCTGCTGACTCAGTTCATAGGAGGAGGAACGCGTCCATTAAACTCCCCAAGGTCCACGTCCGTGTCCTCGGGTGCATCATGGGAGCCTTTGTCCAAATGGACGGCAGTGAAAACTTATAGATATGTATTTCAGAGGAAGCATACAGGACCAAATGACCTCACAAACATATACAAATACACTCAATTTGACAAGAAAAACACATGCAAAAGAGCTCAGAGCGTGCACACGCACACACACACACACACATGAAGACTCTGCTTTAACCTCGTCCAAGTTTTTGATTATCAAATTCAGTTAACGATGAAACTAGATTGAGTTTTATTTCATTTTAAAGCAGAATGATTCGTCCTTGAGAGAACGGCACTCTGGAAAACCTCCCACTGCTCTGAGGTCCAACGCTAAACGAGCCGTTTGCAACGCATAGACCTAAAAGAGACGCTTTGACGTGCTTATTTTACATCGAAGGTTAGAATGTGTCCTCACGCACAGCAGCTCCTCTCACATTTCCCCTTTGAGTCCAGAAGCGTGTCACATTCATGCACTCTGTTCTTAATAAACGTCTTCACAGGAAGCAACGTGTTAGATTAATGCAGTAAAAGTAGTTACAGGCTTGGGTAAAAGTCACGAAACACAATGAGATTTAGGCGGCAAAAACGACGTGGTTTTTCACACACACACACACACACGCACAGCCATGAGTTCGACGGTTTCGCCGCCGCCATCTTGGAACGCGGTCGCCGGCATGTTTTTTTAGGTTTGGGTTCAAATATCTACGAAAGCGACGTAGCGTAATTACGAAAAGTCTCGTGACGAATAAACTCGGCTTCTTCGTGACGTCTCCTCTCGGTTTTGTAGACTTTGAAGCCTCCAATTCGACGGTTATGCGGTCGCCATCTTGGAACGCGGCCATCTTGGAACACGGCCATCTTGGAACGCGGCCATCTTGGAACGCGGCCATCTTGGAACGCGGCCGTCGGCACGATGGGGTTCTTTGGTTGTTGTTTTTTTTGCAAGCGATAAACAGAAGTTACCATATTTGGAAATTGGGAAACTTAATTGTGTTGTGCAACAATGACAAATAAAAACATTTTAATCTTGTAATATTTTGAATTAACCAAGCAATGTTTTTACTTCTACACATAACAGTCTTTTGTTGTAACAGTTTTTATAGATTTAGTATCTTTGTGGATATTATACCTGTCCAATAAAGGTGATTCTGATTCTCAGATCTTATTGGCTTCGTCACCAACATTTAAATTGCACCATTATTTATTATCTTAGCCGCTATTAGTGATAAAAGATGATCGACATGTCGGTTCTGGCTTATTAATGAACTCAATTAGTCGGAGTCGGTCGCTTCCAGCCGACCCCCGAAAAACAAAATCAGGGCAGATGTTTTATTTCATTTGGGTCACCTTGATTATTATAATTTGTCTCCTCTCTTTCTCTCTCCACGTCACCTCATTTAACAAAGCCCTCGCGCACGTCCGTGCACGTGGAGAAGATAAATCAAGCTCCATAAAAAAAAACTCAACCCCCCCCCAAAAAAACCTGCTGGTCTACTAATCACCAAATTGAAACAGGAACCCGCCACGATGCGTCGTTAAGAGGAAAACCTCGCTGCAGGTTTTTATAATCCTACAGAGACGGTGGGCACAAAATAATAATAATAATAACAAATAAAACAACACACGGCAAGGGCAAACGCTTTTAACGGAGTGAGCACTCCAGCTAATTAAGTCGTTGAACCCTTTGCCCTCGACAAAGATGTCTCCCGTGGAGGACTGGACAGCGCGGGGGCGGGAGGGAGGAGCAGCAGCCAATAGGAGGACGCCTTGAGACGAGGTGGCAGGAGCGGCAGCCAATGAGCGCGCGGCACCTTGCAGGAGACGCTGGAGCGGCTCTGCCGGGGAACCAGCGAGCTGCACGGGGGAGGAGGAGCGGAGGAGCGGGGGCAGGAGGAGCGGAGGAGCGGGGGGAGGAGGTGAGACGGCCGCTGAGAGGAGCAGAAACCTCCGCGTTGCGTTTCAGTGATGTAGAGAAAAAAAAAGGAGTTGCTCTTTAATAAAAAAAAACAGGTAAACCGTTTATTTACATTTCTCCAGGGAGCTCACTGTGCGCGCGCGCTCGTGTGTGTGTGTGTGTGTGTGTGTGTGTGTGTGTGTGTGTGTGTGTGTGTGTGTGTGTGCTGACACGCGTCATGCCGGCAGGATGAAAGGGATTAGGGCGCCGTTACTGTGGCAACATTAGATGGAGGGATACACACTCCTCCTCCCGTGTGATGTGACAGCGCCTGATGGCATTTCTCTTCTTTTTTTTTGGGAGGTAGAGGGGATTCTTCATCCTAATGAACTGCTTCAGATGGTTCCCCTCTAAATGTTTCTGTGACGCTGCTGGCGGCTCATTGTGTGTGTGTGAGAGCTTATTGTGAGGACAATAGAAAGGAGAAGGCTGTCCCTTTAAGAGAGCCACGGCAAGACCGGGAACAAATGACAATGGATTTTTTGGGGGGCTAAAAACAAGGAAATTTAAAGGGACAGTTCAGACAAATGAAGAATGTATACAAAGCACAGCCGTTTGGCAGTGTGTTGCTGTCACGGCTGATCATGATGTCACATGCTGGTCATGATGTCACATGCTGGTCATGATGTCACATGCTGGTCATGTGACATCGGGCCGGAACTCATTTACGGTCAAAATGTTTGTAGAAACGCGCATTCATATGGCGCAGATGTTTAGAAAATAAAGGTTGCATCAAAAACAGCTGCAACGGCCGACTGCGGCTCGGTGGTTAGCGTGCCCGTCTTTCAATCAGAGGAGCGGTGGTTCGAGCGCCGGCTATGCTAGTAGACACTTCCTGTGTCTACGGTGTATAGAAAAATAATGTAACTCGCTAAATGTAATGTGTCAGGAGAGTGTAGTCAAATAGACCATAAAGCAGGGCATGCTTGAGGGCGGGGCTTACTGTGATTGACAGGTCTCTACGTCACTCCTCCGCTGTCCAAATATGGGGACTTCCTGTTCACTGGTTTGCGGAAATTCAAGATGGAGACGGACAAAATGTCGAAATCAAGGCTTCAAAGCGGCCGGCCGCGAACAAAACGGGTGACGCCGCGTCGGCTCCGCCCACTTCTCATATACGGTCTGTGATTGGATCAAATCCCTGCAGCCAGCGGTGGAGGCTGTTATCTGGACTGATAACTGAGATGTTCCACAAATGAGATGTTCCACAATCACAGAGGGGAAGGGGGGGGAGTCGTGAATTTGGGGTGTCCAAATACGTTTTAGTCACGAAACTGTATCTCGGCCCCCCGTGGAGGTCGTGCACTGGGAAGTGGGGGAGGTTGTTGGTTCCGTGACTTGCTGCATAATCTGGGCATGATTTGTGCAAAACACACAGCGGTGGTCCGAAACTAGCAGTTAACCCACGGTGGGTTGAAAGCTGGACACATTACATGAGTGTGTGTGTGTCTCACAATAACCCCCGGTGTTGATGATGTGTTTGTGTTTGTGTGTGTGTGTGTGTGTGTGTGTGTGTGTGTGTGTGTGTGTGTGTGTGTGTGTGTGTGTGTGCCGGCAGCAGGACCCATGACCCTGACACGAGGTTCCTTCAGCTACTCCAACGGCGAGGAGTACCACGGCGAATGGAAAGGAGGCAAGGCCGACCCGCTCACTCTCACTCCTCCATCACTCTCACCCCTCCATCACTCTCACCCCTCCATCACTCTCACCCCTCCATCACTCTCACCCCTCCATCACCGGCTACATTTGCATGCACAGCAGGAAGCGTTGCCATACTGTGATTGAGACAATGCTGCTCTTAAAAGGCAGAGCCTGCGCGTCACATGCATGGAGGTGTAAGTGTCGGCTGTACGGACAGAAGTCAGCTCGAGACTATTTCTGTATTTAAAGGGACAGTACTGGATGTTTTACGAGGTTCTCCTCCATAGTCGGTGTTTTCCAGTAGAGTTTGGAGGAATCGATATCAGTTGAAGTGTTGTCACCGCTTTACTTTGCTCTCTTCAAAGCCACCAGACTCCTTTGACAAAAACAGTCATTTTGTCGTTGCTGGTTTCCCGCCGCCTCAGTCGGTTTGTTTGTTTGTGTTGTTGTGTGACTTTTTGTTGGTTCGGATTCACCAAATTGACACAATAACACACAAAGTAACCGGTGGAGGCGGCGGCAGACCAACAACAACAACAACACAACAACAGTGTTCTGTTCGGTAAAACCACCTTTTTTTGTCAATGGAGTCTCCTGGCTTTGGGTCGATGGATTCAACTGCTTGTCTCGCGGAAAGGTCAACCGCCAAAAACACTTCTGTTGTCACGTACTTCGTTAACGGCACATCCATGTTTTATTCAAAGCCAAACAACAATCTTTTTCTTCTTCTTTTCGAAAACTAAGTGCCAGAAACCATTATGAGCTGTTTCCTGTGAAGACAGACGTTTATTCTGAAAGTACTATCTGTGTGTAACGAGCGGAGATTGACACTTGTTGCTGGACTTTTGTAAGACAAACACACCTAAAAATGAGGAGTAACCTTTCGTAAGATAACTATATAGTATAACTATTGCGCAACGTTGAACCACGACGAGCTCCAAATCCACCCAATCGGCCAGGAAATGAAGAAACGGTTGCGTGCGAGTCCACGGAGCAGAGACGGGTAGTTTTGTTGTCGGACCCGATGCTACGCTGTGATTGGCCCAGAATGCCCTCGAGGGGGCGGGTACAAAAACCCAAAGACATTTACCATCAAAACTAATGGGACATCCACGTAAAATGTGCTGACTTTTCCTCTACCGGGATCTAAACCAAAAGGATTGTGAGTCACGACGGCTCAAAACTAAACGAACCTGAACCGATCTAACAAGCAAAAAAGAAAAAAAGCAGATAAAAGGTGTCAAACTGAAGTCACTAACTAGAGAGAAAATGTACACACACACACACACACACACACACACACACCATCTGGTGCCAGTGAGCCCGCTGAGGCAGGATATCACACTACCTAAACCAGTATTTGCAGTTTTGACAAAAACAACAAGGCGACCTATAGGACAAGGTTACACAAAGAACAACCGTTGGCACCGGAGCCGGCGTGAGAACATACGCTACGCTACACGGCTAACGAAAAAAAAGAAGAAGTGCTAAACCGGTTCGTCTGCGGCGCTCCGACACGCTCAGGTTTTAATGAAGCAGTCTAAGTCACGACTGGACAAATTAGTCCACTAATAAATATACACCGCCAGGGTTTATTGTTTATTCATCCCATCTTGTTGCGGTGAATCGTGCAAAACAAAAGACGTTGTTTGTCTCGTCTCCTCCGGGGCTTCTTCGTTGGTTCCGGAGCTTTTAGGAGCGATCACATGATGGGGGGGTTGAGTTGTAAACGCTCAAATATGTATATTTTATTAAAAGCTTTGAAAGATCAAGAACTTGTTAAATTGAGACATTTTAGTTGCAGTTCTAGAGCTTTTGATCGTATATCACATGATCTTTTTTTTTTTCATCCCGACGACCACGATGCTGCGTTGCATTATAAACATGTTTGTAATGCGATATATAATCTGCTTAAAGCATTGCATCATTACGCCGATAAGCTCCCACACTCATCCATGATGTTTTATAACAATAATCATAGCACATTATTTAGCATTTAATAATGTGTTATATGTAAAAGTATTATAATAGTTCAGAATTGCTGGTCACTCACTGACTTTTTAGTTAGTTTTAAGATAAATAATAATAAATGTTACCCTTTGTTTTTTACTTTACTTAGAGCAAACACTGACTGCTAACTTATAATCACATTATAACAGTATAATAATTATAAAGCACACTATGATCATTGCAAAAAGAAAGTCAGTGAGCAAATATGAAGTAATACAATACAGACCAGGTGATGTTGCTTCATGATGCTGTGAAGCATTATGAATGTGTTGAGTGCTTACAACTATCATTGTACAGCACTATAAGCTGCTTATAACACATTATAAGCTGATTATAACACATTATAAGATGCTTATAACACGTTATTATTTTGTTTTATAACGCTTAACTGACATGGGCGCCATAGAAAGTGTCACCGAACTGGTAAACAAACGTGTGTTATGATTAAAAGCTGAAGTTTGCTCTGGTAAAATGTGCAAACTCATAGTAAACTTACTTAAAAACATATATATATATATATATATATATATATATATATATATATATATATATATATACATACACACTATCTCACGCACCTCGCACCCTTCTTGAGCTACTAGAATGGCGGCGAGTTCAACGCCTCCCAGAAAAAATGCTGTTTTGCATCTTTAATAATGTTCAATCAACTTGTATCACGAGAAAGATAAGTTTGACCGTATTATTATTATATTTACTTTTTTTTCTTTCAATGCTGTTAATAACTTTTTAATAACTCTCCCACTTTGTATAATTATAATTACAGCTACAAGCAGAGACAAAGTTCTCCCCGAAATACATTTTATTGCACTTTTTAAAAAATGTAGGCGTGGATTTGTGTGTATGTGTCTGTGTGTGTGCGTTTGTGTGTGTTTGTATGTGTGTGAGTGTGTGTGAGTGTGTGTGTGCGTGCGTGTGTGTGTGTGAGAGTGTGAGAGTGTGCGTGTGTGTGTGTGCGTGTGAGAGTGTGAGTATGTTAGTGTGTGTGTGCTGGTGTGCGTTTGTATGTGTGTGTGTATGTGTGAGTGTGTGTGTGTTTGTGTGTGTGCGTGCGTGTGTGTGCGTGTGTCTGTGTGCTTGTGCGTGTGTGTGTGTTTTTGTGCGTGTGTCTAAGTGTGTGTGTGCGTGTGTGTTTGTGTGCGTACGTGTGTCTGTGCGTGTCTGTGTTTGTGTGTGTTTGTGTGTGTTTGTGTGTGTGTGCTTGTGTGTGTTTGTGTGTGTGCGCGTGCGTGTGTGTGCGTGTGTGTGCGTGTGTCTATGTGCTTGTGCATGTGTGTGTGTTTGTGTGCATTTGTGTGTCTGCGTGTGTGTGTGTGTCTGTGAGTGTGTGTGTCGGGAGATGTTGTGATGAACACAGCCTCACGTGTGTTTGTGTGTGAGTGTGTGTGTGTGTGTGTGTGTGTGTGTGTGCATGTGTTGTGATGAACACAGCCTCACGAGTGTTTTTGTGTGAGTGTGTGTGTGTGTGTGTGTGTGTGTGTGTGTGTGTGTGTGTGTGCATGTGTTGTGATGAACACAGCCTCACGTGTGTGTTGGAGTCGCGTCTCCGCTCTCTGTTTGCACACAAACACGCGGCGCTGCGTCGGGTGGAGGGTCCGCCGCGTCGCGTGAATAATTCAGACCGAGCGCCGGATTTTGAAGACGCGGCCCAGCTGGTCTATTAGGTATCAGGTTACAGGAAGTAGGGCCGGGTGCACGCAGACACACACACACACACACACACACACACACACACACACACACACACACACACACACTCACTCCCATCCTGCGGCCGCGCAGTCAGTTAACATCGATGCATTACCGCTATTGATTGACATGAGAGCCGGACACATTCGGCTCAAACCGTAAATTAGCCGGAGACCGCGACCCCGACGCGAGGAGCGCCGGCGTCTCTGTCCCATTCAGTAAAAAGTGAATGGTTATTTCCAGGCCTGGAAAAGTCCTTGAAAAAAATAAAATCCCCAAAAGTGTTGTAAAAGTCATTTAAATGTGTTATATTCATGTGTTCACGACGTTCATTTACGCTGAGTTTAAAATAATGAATATGCTTTTAAAAGAAAGACTCAGAATATAAGCAGGCATACATACAGGCATCTATATAAATGTTTATTCTTTTAATCAAACTATTGTCTCATTCATTTGAGTCATTTAAGGTTTACTGTATGCTTTGTATTCTCATTGTTAGTTTAAATACTACATTTACTCACTTTTTACTGTTTACACCCAGATTTCACTAAATGTTTGTCATGACATTTGGTTTAAAGTCATAGAAAAGTCATGGAAATCCAAATTTGGTTTTATTTCAGCGCGAAATCTCCCGCTGGCCAAGAGGAGTTGTATCTCTAAGCCCCTGTTTGACCCCCTTCCTCACCCGTATATATATATATATATATATATATATATATATATATATATATATACATATATATATATATATACATATATATATATATACATATATATATATATATGTATATATATGTAAATATATATATATGTGTATATATATACATATATATATATATATATATATATATATATATATATATATATATATATATATATATATATATATATATATATGTATATATATATACCGTAAAAGTTGGGTTACAAGCCGCTACTACCTTCGGTCAGTGTTCCCGTTAGCTCCCCGCTGTAGCCAGCTAGCGCTCCCGCTAGCTACCCGACAACCACCAAAGGCAGCGGGACCAGCCCCGGCTCGACAGCCGACTCGGGCAGAGGGAACGCAGCAGCTGCTAGCTAGCGGGGAGCTAGCAGCAGCTGCTAGCTAACGCTTGCTGCTAGCTGGCTACAGCGGGGACACCCGCCGGAAGTAGAAGCGGCTTGTAACCCAACTTTTACGTTACTTATACACACACTTGGAATGCAGAGCTCCCGATTTAGTTTCTCCAAATCTCTTCTCCAAATCTCCCGTTGAAAGAAAGAAAGAAGGAACACCTGCTGAGATTAGGCGGTGAGCAGCACATTAAGCAGCCCTGACAGATGGAGCGCCTAATTTACTTTAACATGAGCCGGGAGCTGAGGGACAACACTCGCTGGGGCTCACCCTTACCTCACCCTTAACTCACCCTTACCTCACCCTTAACTCACCCTTACCTCACCCTTAACTCACCCTTACCTCACCCTTAACTCACCCTTACCTCACCCTTAACTCACCCCCTGCCACACAGCCTGCCTCCCCTCCTGTAAATCCCAATCTGCTATCAGGGATCCTCCTTTCCTCTCTCCTCTCTCCTGTCCTCTCCTCTCTCCTCTCTCCTCTCCTCTCTCCTCTCTTCTCTCTCCTCTCTCCTTTCCTCTCTCCTCTCTCCCCTCTCCTCCACCTTCATGCCACTTGGTGAGCTCACAGTAAATCCTAATCCTCGTTTACAGCTGCTAGGAGGAACCCAGGCCCCCTCAGCCGTGTCCAACTGGGCCACACATCCAGTTATTCGCCTCAATCCCGCCGAGGCGGGCCTGCCGCTAAATAAGAGGCCTGGCGAGGAGAAAGGCCCGTCTCCTTTGACCGTATGGCCGCCCCCCTGTTCCTGTAGATTAGTCACGGAATTAGAGGCAGGATTAGCTCTCACCTCTGTGGGAACACTTTAAGAGGTGAAATATGGGAGAGAGCACCTCAACTCTGGTCTTTTAGCACCAATCATTATGACTCTCCTGAATATATTCATATTAATGTATTCCCAAGAAAAACCTCCAATATTATTGGTAGTTTTTGTGATATTTTTATGACTTTTTTGACCATGGTCGTAAAAAACACACACAGAGGCAGCGTCTGCGATATCGCCCACATGACGACACACACTCCGTTTGTCAAGTCCAGATCAGTGCAGGGCGAGGGTGAGCTGTGATAGGCCGAGAGAGCTGTCAATCAAGCTCACGTGCTTCCTAATTTACCCGCCTCAAAGTTGGAGTTTTCTTTTTGCACACAATATCCTTTCATCTTCTCCTTAAGCTTTTCCTTAAAACGTCTACTTAAGTATTTAAGGTTTTCTCCTCATCATAAAGTTAAGGAACCACTTAAACTTGAATAATATAATATATGATATCATGATATATTATAGTATATATATATATAATATTGTATTATTATATATTATAATGCACAGATTTGACCATTCTACTTAATTGTTGACTGGCTCTGAATTGTTATTTTATGCATATTAATGCGCCCCGTTTTCCTCGTGTGTGCGTAGAGGCCATTTTGACGTGTCACTGCGGGGTAACCACAGGTGTAATTGGTTCAGTTAATTACGGTCCCACTCTGTTGAGGGTAACACAGCGCATTACCACAGGCCCCGTCCCACATGAACAGAGCAGGGCCGTGATGATTGTTATTAATTACACCTGTGTTTACCCTGCAGTGACACACACGTCGCGGCAAAGTGCGTCAGGCGTGTAATCGGCGTGCAGCGTGCATCAGCTAATGGAGATCCATCAAAGAAACGAGTACACGAAAAGACCTTAGCGAGGAACCTCTGACTCCGTCTGAACAACAGAGTGGCGAGTTTATGGCGATAAACGAAGGAAATGAACGCGTCCCCAGAAGAAACCAATGGGTGTGCTGAACAACGAGTAAATACATGGTTTATGAATGAAATATGCCTTTTTTTACGTGCTATTTTAACGCCATGTAGTCTGTACTGACTGCAACGTAAAGTCAGTGAATATGGAGCGTTCAAACAAACACAGGACTTTCAACCAGGAGACCTGTGTTATTGTGAAGTTACGTTAACTTACCGTAAACCTACGATGTGTTGTTTACGTTTTAATTAACCAATGAACACATTTGAGCCCAACCAACCGTGATGTTTTTTCCTTCTGGAACCTAACTAAGTGGTTTTGTTGCCTCCGTTTTCCGATAACGATTTGTCGTAAAGAATTACGGCAAAAACCCGTAAACGCGTTTTCACTTCTCTTATACTCTCAGAAACGCCAGAGGACGTACGAGCTAATGTGAACTGTGAAGAATCAAAAAGACAAACGAGTGTAACTCAGAGATATGAACATAACTAACGGTGTAACCGGCGAAAAGCCATAAACCGACCTCCAATATGACGATGAGGGATCGTAATTATGCGTTAACTCGTATCTCATGTCCATAAACTGCTTTATTGTCTTCATACAAACCCTGTCAAGAAAAAAAAGTTGATCATTAAATGTATTGTAAAGAAACAAAGTATATATTCTGTAAAACAATTTGATTTGGCTGCAACATATTTCCTCAAATGTCAAGACGTTCTGTTTCTTCGTTTAATCTCTCGATGTGTAAACAGTGTTTTTATTATCAGAAGTTACACGAGAAACTGGCCATGACTTACAAATGGTGCAAGCTCATGGTCAAGATCTGGCTCCCAGCCCGTTTGGGCCCAGCTTTGTGCCGAAGACTATTCGCTCGTGAATTATATCCCCGGTTGTAATGAACACGCAGGAAACGGTTGATGGTAAAAAGGCTCGAACTCGACCTCCGGATATTGTGAGTTTTCCTTCAAGGATTTGGAAACAAGTTTGCTTTTTGAAAATATAGTTTGTAATTCAGTCAACCTTTTATTGCTAAATGGACCGTGGCCTCTCGAGAGGTTTCCAGTTTATTGTGCGCTGTGGTTGAAGTGAGCGACACAAACATGCCTATTGACCGCTGAAGTGGTGGTCGTATAGAATGCAGGTTTCTCCATATTTTTATGTATTATTGCGTCCCTGGTGAACGTGGTCTGAATGCAGCAGAGAGACGTGATGTTTTCAATTTCATCCATTCATACAATAAATAAAAAAGATCCTAGAAGGTCAAATAGACTCATGTACATTTCGATTTGATATCGTGCAGTTATTTGTATTATTATTATTTCTTGTGTTGTTGATTTCATTTCACTCCCTTCAACTCAAGGAACATTATGACCACTGACATGCAGCCAGTTTTACAACCGTGCACATTTACAGACATTTAATATATATATATATGTATATATACATACATTTATATATATGTATATATATATATACATATATGCATTTAAATATATATATAAAAATGTATATATATATATATTATATATATATATATATATATATAAATATATAAATATAAATGTATATATACATATAAATGTATATATATATATAAATATATATACATATAAATGTATATATAAACATAAATGTATATATAAATGTATATATACACATATAAATGTATTTAAATATAAATATATATATTTATATATGCATATATATATATATAAATATATATACATATAAATGTATATATGTATAAACATAAATGTGTATATATAAATGTACATGTACCCCCCTCCGCTGTGTGTTTGCCCTGCAGGTCTGCGTCATGGCCTCGGTCAGCTGACCTTCAGCGACGGGACGTGCTTCACCGGACAGTTTGAGAACGGCCTCTTCAACGGCTGCGGGGTGCTGGTCTTCCCCGACGGCTCCAGGTCTGTGACGACGCTTCCAGCTACTCTGACCTTTGACCTTTCCAAATGAAATCTATGAAAATCTTCTGAAAAATGAAGTTATTGACTGTTGAATCGATGGATCAATAAAATTGTTATTTTGGAAAAATGCTCATCATCACAACTTAAAATGTAAGATATTAATTATCCAGTGATATAAGTATAGTACAAAATATTTAACATTATTCATCATTTTCAAACTCGTTAATTTATTACCAGAAATTATTTTTCTGCCGATCGTTTCATGAATGAATTGAATAAATGTGTTCGCTCTATTTCTCTTGGATTTCCATCAAAGGCTCAATCTTCATGCAGGTATAGCAAGATGCTAACTAAAGATCATTTTGATCATCGATTGATTCGGTTGATTGTTTTCATGATTAATCAATGAATGTGTTCAGTCTTTTTCTCATCAATGTAGATGGTGAATGTTGTGTTTTAAAACCAAGAAATCTTCCACTTTTAAATAATATAAAACAGCATAAAGCAACAAATTAGTCACACTCCAGAAACTGAGCATAAATAATGTTTTATGTTTTTGATTGATGTAAAAGGAAAGATGACGATTCAGTCTTCAGAAATATACAAAGAAGGAAATAAACTCCTCAAGTGCTTTAACCATCTCAACTTTTTGAATGTCAGCTAACTTTTCATTCATTTGGTTATCAAAACAAAAAAGAGAAAGAAAGGTGTAAACTCAAGATCTTGTCTTTTGCGTCTCTGAATAGTTTCGGTCCTTGGACTTGAAAGGAAGGAAGAGAAGTTCGCGGAGAACGGCGGCGACAATGAGCGCCGGGTTAAAGAGTCGTTGGAGAAAGGAGAGAACGGCTCGTTGAACCTGCTGGGGTTTTTTATCTCTGGGAAAGTGTGAAACGGGGAGCGTGCAAGAATGTAGCGAAAGGGTTTGTGAAAAAATAAAAAAGAGAAGCTCTAGCAGGGGAATGTTGTTGTAAAAAAATGCAACTTTTGGACACTTTTTAAGTTCAGATGAGTTTTAACCTTTTGAAAACCAACCTATTTTTAGGCCTCTGCTTGAAAATGTCATCCCCAAACTAAAAAAGGTGAATCTCTGCAACCACTTGGGCTACTTGAATAATGTTGGTGTTATAATAAAAGAGTATAATGTGAGTTGTGTGTTCAGATGTGAACATATCAGTCTATGTGATACTGGTTATGAGTAAATTAAGAAATTCATTATACAGTTTTTATAGCAATATCTGCCATAGATTGGGGAATCTAAATGGTTGCTTCCTCTCCTGAAAAAGTATCAATACTGAATAACAGTTTTCTTTAAAGCTTAAAAGTGTTTTTTGGGTCGGTAAAGTACGATAAAGCTGATAAAAGAGTAACCGAACTTCAGACTACGGCGTGAGGCAACGCGGCAGCGCCCCCTATAGTTAAAGCAAAGGAGGCGCTCTTTTCCTTCATTCTGAAATTATTTTAAATGAACCGTTAGTACGCTCTGCTTTTTATTTTTTTATTTTTTTGTTTTGAGGTGTTTGTGTGAACATGTGTTTTTTGTTGTTATTTTCTAGCTATGAGGGAGAGTTCGTTCAGGGCAAATTTCAAGGCGCCGGCGTCTTCGCTCGCTTCGACGGGATGAGGTTTGAAGGCGAGTTCAAGAGCGGATGTGTGGACGGTTACGGTGAGACTTCCCTCCACAACTCCTCCCCCACAGGGACACTGCTGCTGTACTTAAGGGCTGTACTTGTACTTTGACTTGAGTATTTGTATTCTTTTTACTTCTTCTCCACCAAATTCAGATGCAAATATTCAACTTGTACTCCACAACTTTTTGTTACTTTGGATAATCAGGTTGACGATCCAAAATATAACCAACTAATAAATTATGATATTTATTATAGATCAAGATCAAACTTTATTGCTCCCGAGGGAAATAAACAGGCAGCATTATTCTGCATTATGAGTATTTTTGATACTTTAAGTATATTTTGAAGCTTCTACTTTTGTACTTTTATAAGTAAAATATGTGTGTAAAGGTAAAGGTAAACATTGAAAGGCTTTGAGGAACATTTCTTGAAGGATTATTTCCGACTTTGAGTTACTTTGCTTCACTTGAATGTTTCTTTACAGCGACTTCTTTCCATCCAGGTTTTGTAGCAGTTCTCTCTCTCTCCCCGTTCTAATCGTTATAAATACTTTTTAATCATATTAAGCAGTGAAACGTGTTAATTGTCTGGACCCGAGCTCGCCGTGTGCGTCGAGGCTCTGGAGTCTCTCTGAGGGTAATCAACACGTTCTTTTTTATTTGTGAAACCGTGACAACTGGTTCATTTTTGTGCCTGTGAAAATATAAAATAGAAATGGAATCAGACAAAAAGAGAAGATTCCTCCAGGTTGCTTGAGACCACCTGACGGCAGAGCCGGTTCGAGTGGTGGTTTTTAACAAGGACGGGCTTCATTCCTTAAATGTTTTTATGCAGTTCTTTTGTTAAAAATTAACCCAAACTTCAGTGACAGGTACAAAAGCCCTTTATAGGAAGGCAGCAAGAAGTTAAACAGAAGATCAAGGTGATGAAACACAAAGGAGACGCTGAGTTAATACCATTTCATTTTTTGATTTTTAAAGGGAACTAAACTCACAAAGGAGGGTGAGAAAAGTTCACATGGCAGCGAAACAAGCGCCAAGACGGATTTATAAGGGAAACAAAAGCCTCTCTGAAATGTGTGGAACTTATTCACAGCTCAAAGTACAGAAAAACATCGGAGCTATTTAATTAGTTTTTAATTATAAATTATAAATAGATTTAAACTCCTCTCCAGAAAATATCTTCAAGTTCCAATATTGGTATAAGCCGGTCTTATATTAACCACTACGGCCGCCGAACGGCATGCTGGGTACAGCTCGCTCCCCATGTGGTCCTAAAGACGTGAATGTGGCCTTCAATGTCAGTCTTTACATCCTGTGTGGTTTGATGAAATACATCACATGGAGTCTTTTTGGTCCAGGGGTGCTGACGTTTTTAAACGGAGGCCCTGGCGGCGGAGGCCCTGGCGGCGGAGGCCCTGGTGGTGGAGGCCCTGGCGGTGGAGGCCCTGGCGGCGGAGGCCCTGGTGGTGGAGGCCCTGGCGGTGGAGGCCCAGGCGGTGGAGGCCCTGGCGGCGGAGGCCCTGGCGGCGGAGGCCCTGGTGGTGGAGGCCCTGGTGGTGGAGGCCCAGGCGGTGGAGGCCCTGGCGGTGGAGGCCCTGGCGGCGGAGGCCCTGGCGGCGGAGGCCCTGGTGGTGGAGGCCCAGGCGGTGGAGGCCCAGGCGGTGGAGGCCCAGGCGGTGGAGGCCCTGGCGGCGGAGGACCTGGCGGCGGAGGCCCTGGCGGCGGAGGACCTGGCGGTGGAGGCCCTGGCGGTGGAGGCCCAGGCGGCGGAGGCCCTGGCGGCATCCATGAGGGCCTGTTTGAGACCAACCAGCTGATGAGGAGGGAGAACAGCCAGGGAGCCGTGCAGAGAGCGCAGGCGGCAGCCGGCAAGGCCCGAACTCTCGCCATGTGACGCGCTCATCACCCTCCTCTTGGTTTGAACAGCTGATTGTTATTGATGAAGAGATATGTTTCATTCTCGTCTTCAGTTTCCTCCGTTTTGTTAGAATACGGTAGGTTACTGAGATTATTTTATTTCTCCTTCTTGAAACAAATTTCTGAATTCAATGGCTCCAGTCAGCCGATACGTGCCCATTCTATATAACGCCCTCTTTTTTTGTTTGTTTGATTGTTTGTTTGTTTGGGATTAGAAAGCCACTGATTCAGGATCAGCTGAGCTAAACACAGATTAACTGCTCAGTCAGAACCCCGGTGCTAGATCTGCTTCAGGCTCAGCTCACCTGACAAAACACAACTCTGGATTCAAAAGTGCATATTGACGGTTTCCAGTAAGCATTGATTTGGTCATTATTACATTTTTTATCTTTTTGCAAACATGAAGTGACACGAGAGACGTTTTGGCGACTAATGTGTTTAAACTTTTTATGAAGCGAAAACACACTATGAAAGGGTTTTAAATCCGTGGTCGAGACCTGTCAATCACAGTAAGCTCCACCCTAAAGCGTCCCCTGCTTTATGGTCTGTTTGACTCTAAATGACCATAATTTACTAAATGAACGTCATGCTGTATTGAAGAAGACTTGAAACTAGAGATTGAGACATAAACTCATGTTTACAATGTTTACTGAGGGAATACATCAAGAGAAGTAGAGTCATTTATATAGACTTCTATACAACCAGAGGAATCGCCCCTTGGTGCTCAGTATAGAGAATGCAAGTGTGAGTGAGGTGAAGGGATTTTCGCAAGCAAGCAAGCTAATTAGCATACAGCTGGTTAGTTAGCTTGCTAACTTGCATAGATGTTACACTGGTTTCAGAAAATGAGCCCCCTACTGGTCAGTAGAGAGAAAGGCCGGGGAAAGGCGTGAAAAACTACTGTTTAGAAATTGCATGTGCAATGAGGTGAACTGCAGGAGAGAGAACATGTGATATATGATTTGGACTGAATGTGTAAACTGTATTTTACTTGCTTTGCACACATTTTCACGAACAAGCCTGCTTTAACATGTTCTGGTCAATTAAAAACTAATTCATGGTATGCATAAACGGTTAAAAGATTTAGATTTAGCACTTAGTTCTTAACTCTAAATATATTGTTAACTCCAAGTTGCCAAATCAGTGCTTACTGGGTTTCCTGCCTTCCCGCATTTGTTCGGACCTCATTGGTGCTCTCGTACTTAAATATGAATTATTTGCCATAAGCGAGCGACACGTCCGAAGCGTGTAGCGCTCGTCAAGGTGAGCAGTGTCTTCTTGTCGTTTTTACTTTCACTCAGTGCCGTTACAGCTCACGTCTGATCGCAGATCAGCGGGAACGTCCCCCTCAGTGCCAACCGCTCAGTGCCAGCAGGCTGCAGCTGATCTAGAATCAGGGGCTCAATCACGTCACACTAACTCTACGGCTCGATTTGTCTGACCTTTCATCCGGATGCTGCAATACCTTTGGATGGACGGGGAATTAAACAAATGTAAACTTCTCCTTCATATGTTTACTCATATTTTACGGACCAGCTGTAATTAGTTGTTCCTTGTCAAAAAAGATTAACTATACCTGAAAAATAGGCGTTATGGGAACGTTTGTCCGCCGCAAAAAAAGTGCCAGTGAACGCCTCGATTTTCACCCGATGAACGCGGCTTTTTGCAGCGTTTTCTTTTTTACCATCAAAACACCGAGGAGCTTTTAAACACCTTTTTTTTTACAGTGCTTAAAATGTCTGTTGTTGTTTTTTCCACCTATATGTAAATGTGCAAGAGTTAGCTAGAGAGCTAATTGTTTTGCCTGTAGCCCCCTGGGCGGGTTTTTACAATTTAGTGGCCTAATATTAGCATACATGCTACATGACATAATAATACATAATGGTAATGAGCCCCTCCTTCTGTCATGTACTGTTGCATCCTTTATAAAAAAAGATGAATGCAGATAATTTCACAAGGCAAAGTGATCATATGTTTTAAGGCAAAGCAATAATTGATATTCTGAACTGTACATGGCAGGGAATGAAGGCTGTTATATAGCATGTGTCCACCTCTTGCAGTGACAGAGCCCACCAGTTATATTCACGCTGCAATGATGAAAAGAAGTCATTTTAAGACAGTGCAGGCAGGCGAAGGTGGTTATATAATCAAGCAAATTCACATTGAATCCATGTGAACGTCTCTGCATCCTCCCAATGGCAGCCGCTTTTCATCGGCGCCGCTTTTCATCTTGGTTTCAGAAACTCCGAGCAAAAGCAGAAGAAGAAGGCGCTCATTAGCATCACGGAAACGTGGCGTCTTTAGTGCTTTAAAGCGGCGGAGGAAAAAGCGGCGTTCCGTTGGTCAGAAAAGTGACTAAATCAGGTGAAAAAAGAGGAATTTAATGTCGCTTCAAAGTCATCGGGGGAAAAAACGAGACGTGTGAACGTCGCCGTTACGCAACTTGATTGTTCTCTTCTTCTTCTTTTCACATCCCGACTGATGATGTCACTTTCAATGTGTGTGTGTGTGTTAATCTCTAAAGATCCCACCATATCACACACACACACACACACACACACACCACCCTCAGAGGAGAAAAGAAAAAAAAGAGATGAAAGCGTCGCCGTTGTGAACCTAACAAAGCACTAAGTAACATATTTAATATGTGCATCACGCCTGCTGGGGATCAGTGTGTGTGTGTGCGTGTAATAAGTGTGGAGTGTGTGTGTGTGTGTGTGCGTGTGTGTGTGTGTGTGTGGTACTGTGTGTTGGTGGGGGTTTTAAATTAGAAATGGAGTTAATTGTCGGTTATGTGATTATCTCAGAGTGCGATTAATTTAGGATGGGGTTGGGGGGGGGGGGGGGTGCTGAGGGGAGGGGGTGCTGAGGGGAGGGGGGGGGGGGGGGATCTCCCCCACTGAACGATCTGACAGCAACATCGAAAATGGAAGTGATGGAGGCATCTCACACCTTTTAATTGGCTCTGGGATCGGAAACAGAGACACTGCTAAACTGAGCTGTTGTCTCCACTTCAACAGGCTGTCGGTCTGGACTCTGAAACACTTCATGTTGTTCTCACTGAACTCAAGGATCTCAAGTCTGAGATCACCAAACCCTTTAAAACACAGCGTGAAAGGTTGCTGCTTGACATTAACAAGAAAGAAAGAAAAAAAGAAAAAAATAAGGAAAGAAATAAGGAAAGAATGAAGGAAAAAAGAAAGAATGAAGGAAAAAAGAAAGAAAGAAAGAAAGAAGAAAAAAAGAAAAAAAGAATGAAGGAAGGAAAGAAAGAATGAAAAAAAAAGTTAAAAAAGAAAGAACAATAGAAAGAAGGAAAGTAAGAAAGAAAGAAAGAAGGAAGGGAAAGAGAGAAAGAAAAAAAAGAAAGAAAGAAGGAAAAAAGAAAGAAAGAAAGAAGGAAAGAAATAAAGAAAGAAAGAAAGGAGGAAAAAAGGAAAGGAGGAAAAAAGGAAAGAAAGAAAGAAGGAAAGAAAGAAAGAAAGAAAGAAAGAAATAAGGAAAGAAAGAAAGAAAGGAGGAAAAAAGGAAAGGAGGAAAAAAGGAAAGAAAGAAAGAAGGAAAGAAAGAAAGAAAGAAAGAAAGAAATAAGGAAAGAAAGAAAGAAAGGAGGAAAAAAGGAAAGAAAGAAAGAAAGAAATAAGGAAAGAAAGAAAGAAAGGAGGAAAAAAGGAAAGGAGGAAAAAAGGAAAGAAAGTAAGGAGGAAAAAAGGAAGGAAAGAAAGAAAAAAAGGAAGAAAAAAGGAAAGAAAGAAAGAAGGAAAGAAAGAAAGGAGGAAAAAAAGGAAAGAAAGAAAGAAAGGAGGAAAAAAGGAAAGAGAGAAAGAGAGAAAGAGATAAAGAAAGAAAGAAAGAGAGAAAGAGAGAAAGAAAGAAAGAAAGAAAGAGAGAAAGAGGTGTCTCCACTCGGTGTGTTCATGCTCCACTGTGACGAGTCTCTGATCAGAAGTCTTTAACTCCCACCTCGGTCTCAAGAGAGCAGAGACTTTAATTTCCCGTCTTTCAGCCTCGACACTGAGACTCTCATCAATCAGACGACTAAAGAAACCTGGGACTTTAAAACGCTCCATCCAGAGGGTCTGAAGGAGAACTTTAAGACGCTCCATCCAGAGAGTCTCTGAAGGAGAACTCTAACCGCTCCATCCAGAGGGTCTCTCTGAAGGAGAACTCTAACTGCTCCATCCAGAGGGTCTCTCTGAAGGAGAACTCTAACCGCTCCATCCAGAGGGTCTCTCTGAAGGAGAACTCTAACCGCTCCATCCAGAGGGTCTCTCTGAAGGAGAACTCTAGCCGCTCCATCCAGAGGGTCTCTCTGAAGGAGAACTCTAACCGCTCCATCCAGAGGGTCTCTCTGAAGGAGAACTCTAGCCGCTCCATCCAGAGGGTCTCTCTGAAGGAGAACTCTAGCCGCTCCATCCAGAGGGTCTCTCTGAAGGAGAACTCTAGCCGCTCCATCCAGAGGGTCTCTCTGAAGGAGAACTCTAGCCGCTCCATCCAGAGGGTCTCTCTGAAGGAGAACTCTAGCCGCTCCATCCAGAGGGTCTCTCTGAAGGAGAACTCTAACCGCTCCATCCAGAGGGTCTCTCTGAAGGAGGCGGCTGACGTCATTGAGATCATTGGAATAAGGAATAAAGTGCTGAAATAATAATAATAATAATAATAATAATAATAATGTTGAGCTTAAAGGAACAGGGCCAGAGTTCTGGGGAGAAAGACTTTTGTCTTCTTGCCCCAAAAAACGTTGATCACGAACAGAAGCTGGAAAAACTGTCTTTCCGAAGCTCCTTGAACGCTTCACGAAAAAAAAGCAACCAGAACGAAGCTTTAAATTGTAATATTTCTCCTTTTTTTAATATTTTATTCTATGTGTGTCATTTAAAACCTTGACCCAAATACACCGTTAGCTTGAAACGGATCCTGTAAGAAGCGTAAACTTCTGAGCTCCTCGGAGGCCGTGATCGATTCGGCTCAGACCAACAGTCACATGCCGTTAACAGAGCGGAGAGGCTGTGAGGAGAGGGTGTACACATGTAAACAGTTCAATATATATATATATATATATATATATATATATATATATATATATATATGTTTATCCCAGTATTAGCGGTACCTTGTTAGTGTCTACTAATACAGCAGGCAGCAGCAACAGTAATGACGGGCTTTTATTGTGAAGGCTTTACAGGAAACTAATATTTAGCACTGAGCTCCCAGACCTTTGTTAGCAGCTATTCTGCAATAAAACATGTTTACTTAAACTGCAGGGAGGAAGAGGAAGCAGCAAAACATTTTCTTTCTTTTTTAAATTAGGGGCTTTTATTGTAAAGAATTTTCAGAAATAATATTTACGGTCCACTAAATATATCCAATCATCCGAATAGGCATCGCATTGTTCTGATCTGGTGCTTCTGATCCCAGAAAGCAATTAGCCTAGCCTAGCCTACGGCTACACGGCTGATACGCCTGTTTTCCCCCCACCTGCTTTCAGGTCTTTATGCTAAGCTAAGCTAAGTGTTGTTCATGTCTTCTGACTTGCAGCAAGAAAGGGAAAAACTGCGTCTCCCAAAACTGGGAACTATTCCTTTCAGGGAATACTTGTTTATTTATCGCGTCACCCAACATCAAAAACAAAAAGACGGATATCAATTTCACATTATCAGAAAAGTTGAATTTCTTTAAACATTAGAGCTACAGAATGCTAGCAGCTTCCTTTTGTTTCCAGACGTTGTGCTAAGCTAAGCTAAGCGGCCTCATCAGACTGTTCCTTTAAGTAGGTAAAGGTAGAGCATATATTTTAACGGGTGGATTGCACAATCCAAACCTATTTGGCTCCAATTGGATAAAATAATATGAATATTTAAAAATGAGAAACATTGAAGGCTGGAAAATGAAATGATTTTAAATTAAACTCGATGTGAATCTTCTGTCTTAGAGGCGATTTCCTACGACCGGAGGATCTGTTTTGTCATTGAGGCTGTATGACTGTTTAATTACAAGGGATTTGTTGTTGATGGTTTTCCCTCAAACACAAATATATCTTTTTGTTTTTCAAGAGGCAAAATATTTTTTTGTACTTATTCTGCTCACACAAGAGGACTAGAGATGTAATCAGTGCCATTATTTCCATGCGTTCCACCGTGTTCACCTCTTACACTCGTTCACACACACACACACACACACACACACACACACACACACACACACACACCTACACACACACACACACACACACACACACACACACTCGAGCTGATGTTTGGCGGAAACCAAAGCCATTACCATAATCACCACTATAATGAGAAAATAAGGAAAGAGCATTCCATGTCTCTGTAATTGTTGTTCAACAAGTGAGCAAATCAAGATTGGAATACAAAAAAAGAAAAGAAAGTAAAAGACACAAAGTGCCTGAATAAAAAAAAAAGTAAACATCTTTAAATATTTTGAATACTGCCTGACTGTTTAACAAACTTTTTCTTAAATGTCACTGTTTGTTTTTTTTTATTGTTTTTTTAAAGCTACTCTTTACTTGATGAAGCAAAAAAATTATAATTAAAATATCCGTGAAACAGAAAAAGCAACACACTGGATGTCACTACGTGTACTTTAAAGCTTTTGAAAGTATTCAGGAAATATTTTTGATTTCTCTAACAGCAAACGGAGAAGAGAAGAAATCGGGTCGGTCTCGGGTCCCACATCATCTAGCTGTTGCGGTTCTATTTAAAAATGGCTTCAAAGAAAGAAAATAAAGAGGAATTTGCAGCTTCTGCGGAGGATGATAACCCCGATGATGTCATAGTGATGTCATCGGGGTTATCTCAGTTTATGCTTGAATAGTTTCACATTTTTAACACTAAGGCGCTTTGTGCTAGGTATCGTGAAAATAAGGTCTGATGAAAGAGTTGCATTATGGGAATTGACGTCAGCATAGACTTCTATACAACCAGAGGAGTCGCACCCTGGTGTTCAGTAAAGAGGATGCAGCTTTAACACATGAAGCATAGACTTCTATACAACCACAGGAGTCGCCCTCTGGTGGTCAGGAGAGAGAATGCAGCTTTAACACATGAAGCATAGACTTCTATACAACCAGAGGAGTCGCCCCCTGGTGGTCAGGAGAGAGAATGCAGCTTTAACACATGAAGCATAGACTTCTATACAACCAGAGGAGTCGCCCCTGGTGGACATTAGAGAGAATGCAGCTTTAACACATGAAGCATATACTTCTATACAACCAGAGGAGTTGCCCCCTGGTGCTCAGTGGAGAGAATGCAGCTTTAACACATGAAGCATATACTTCTATACAACCAGAGCAGTCGCCCCCTGGTGGCCAGGAGAGATAATGCAGGTTTTAAGAAGCTTCCACATCGGCTTCACTCTTCAGAACCTGGAGGTTGACGCCTGGTCAGGATTTATTGACACGTTTCAACAAATACAACAAGAACAAGTTTCTGCAGAAGATTACCAACCATAGCTTTGATTAAACTACCGACGCCAGAACGAGAATCCTCTGAAGTAGTCCGGTAAATAAACTCTAGATAATGTGGGACCTTTTGAGCGAAACCTTGACACTCGTATGTTCCTCACACGGGGCTTTAGTCCCCGTCTCTGCACCTTTAACACTGAAACCTGGAGGCCTGTTGTTGTTGTCACAAAGCCATAATGTCACTTTTGTTATTTCTGATAATGATGACGATGATGATGATGTCACACACACACAAAAAGGGATTAAAAAAAGCGGGATTCGGGCGTTGAAAAGAATCCACAGAGGAACAATAAAGAAAATGCATGAAACTCAACTGGATTACGAGCTTCTTCTTTTTCTTTTGTGCGTCTAGCGGAGGTGTGAGAGGCCGCCGGGAGACACACAACACTCGAATCACAGAACAATGAGAGCCGCACAAGTCTGCACACACACACACACACACACACACACACACACACACACACACACACACACACAGACGTGGAGAGGGATTTTGAACTCTGATCACACTTCTCGGCAGGTCTGGCGATTATTTGTGGAGCTCAGCTGTCAGAACCCCCTCCTCCTCCTCCTCCTTCTCCTCCTCTTCCTCCTCCTCTTCCTCCTCCTCCTCCTATTCTTCCTCCTCCTCCTCCTCCTCCCCCTCCTCCCCCACCCACTCTCTGCTCCACTGTCACTAAAATAGCTTTAAGGTGTGTTTAGGTTGGACTTTAACCCCACCGCCTATTTCATCTCCTTGGCAACCGTCCAGAGTTCCCTTAATTTGTATCATCTCGATCCCGAAGTGCTGCAGCAGTTTTGCCTGTTTGCCCCTAATTATAGAGCCTGTTGCCATGGCGAAGTATTTAAATATGCTCTGCAGATCATCTTCATACCACACCAGAAGTCGCAGCTGTGTGTTTTCTTTTGTTCCTTCACAAAAAAAAAAAATACTCACTTGCCCATTACCTCATGGTTCATAATCTGACTCTATCTGCTTTTTTTTTGCAAATTCATTTTCCAAAACATGTGATTCGCTCTTCATGCTATTCTTCCCCCGTCTAATTCCACAGAGGAGGGAACTCCTTTATTTTCTTCTATTTCACGCATTCCTCAAAGAGAGAGAGAGAGAGAGAGAGAGAGAGAGAGAGAGAGAGAGAGAGAGAGAGAGAGGCTTTGTCTGTTATCTTATCAGTGAAGCTTCACGGCTCCCAAAAGCTTTGGCCATGTTTGGAGAGGAAGTGCACGCGGCATACTGATAAGGGACGCCCGTCACCGCACACGCAACCGCGAGAAATACAAAAAATAAAGGAACAGAATAAAAGATAAAATAGCACACACACACACACACACACACACACAGCGCAGATTTTTGCCTGGTTTATTAAATTGCTTTGGGTCCCCGGCGCTCACAACTGCACATTTGGGAGCTGTGTGTGTGTGTGTGTGTGTGTGTGTGTGTGTGTGTGTGTGTGTGTGTGTGTGTGTGTAAACATGCATGCGTGAGTGCGTTGGGGGAGGTTTATAATAGGTACATACATCTGTTAAATAAAAATTTCAGCAGCTTTTACTCAAGGATGAGGCCTCTTCTTATTAAATATGCCACATCAGCGGCTTCCGAGAGCCGCTAACCTCGTTTCAGAGGCCGCTTTTATTCTGAAGGGGTTTTAAATTGAAAAAGGACGGATCATTGGTTGGGATTTTGGATTGAAAAATACTTTTCTTTTAGTACAAACACACAACATTTAATGTTCAATGTTCTTGGTTAAATGCAGGCTGGGGACCTTTGTTGCAGAAACACAGAATGCCACGTGATTAACGTTATGGAAAGATGTGTTAGCTTTAACTGTTCATTGAGTATCACAAAATTATCATGGTTTATGTTCAAATACTCACGTAACAACACAACAACGTAACGCAACAACGTAACGCAACAACGTAACGCAACAACGTAGCGTAACAACATAGCGTAACAACGTAGCGTAACAACGTAACGCAACAACGTAACGCAACAACGTAACGCAACAACGTAACGCAACAACGTAGCGTAACAACATAACGTAACAACGTAGCGTAACAACGTAACGCAACAACGTAACGTAACAACGTAGCGCAACAACGTAACGCAACAACGTAACGCAACAACGTAGCGTAACAACATAACGTAACAACGTAGCGTAACAACGTAGCGTAACAACGTAGCGTAACAACATAGCGTAGCAACGTAGCGTAACAACGTAGCGTAACAACGTAGCGCAACAACGTAACGCAACTACGTAACGCAACTACGTAACGCAACTACGTAACGCAACTACGTAACGCAACTACGTAGCAGCGTAACGTAGCAGCGTAACGTAACAGCGTAACGTAGCAGCGTAACGTAGCAGCGTAACATAGCAGAGTAACGTAGCAGCGTAAAGTAGCAGCGCAACGTAGCAGCGCAACGTAGCAGCGTAACGTAGCAGCGTAACGTAGCAGCGTAATGTAACAACGCAACATACAATGCCGACATTTCTTTCAGGCGACTGACCAATGTAACAATACTACTGTTAGCGTAAGCAATGCAAGTAAATCAAACTCAAGCATGTTGCTGTTCTCCAATAGGCTGAATGCACATGTACCTTCACAGATACATATATGCAACATAATACACATATGTTTTTGTATATGTGTGTGTTTCAGTTACATTTTTGTGGTTTAAGACACAGTTTCCAGTTAATTTCAATAAAATAAATTAGTAATAAACATAAACTATAAATCCAAGTCATTGAAAATCTGCTTTATTAGCAGAGTACGTGTGCAAATATTGTGAACCGCTGTGCAGTTGTGGCAATAAATACATTTTGTTGGAGAATAATTATGCATATTGTGCATTCATACGATTGTGGAAATATGATTTTTTTTTAATCCTCAAAATGTTCCGATCCACTCGCTCCTTTTGCTCTTGACATGATCAAGTCCGGCCTTTATTGCAGTTCTCCCTTCGGGCAAGTCATCCAAAGCACGTGTAGATTTTTAAGACACATTCATTTTTATGATTATATTTTCAATACATTTCACCGCACCACCGCAGTGGCTTCAGGCACAGAAGGAAGAAAAAAAAGGAGTAGCACGCAAGCAGATTGAAGGAGGGCGAGAGGGATGGAGTCGCATGTGTTAATGCTGGAGAGGAGGAATAACACTTGAGCTCAGCTAACAGACCTGGAGGAAGGGGGGATGTGAAGACACAATCTACATATTCAACATTTTGACTCCCATCAAGGAAAAACCCACACTTTGATGCTCAAGATATATCTCTCATCCATCTGCCGCGTTCAGTCGATCCCGGCAGATATTTTGTGAGATGAGTTTGCTCTTCAGATATGTGTATATATATATAAATAAAAGGAAACGTGTGGAGAGTTTTGATGGTGGAGATCTTATTGCGTCGCTCTGCATCTTCTACAGTGGAAATGTGTGATTGTTTTTGGGGACATTTAGTGTAAAATGGCAGCTCTAGAATTGAAGACTGTCCTCTCTTTAAAAAAAATGTAATCCAGAAACCTTTACTAGAACCTGCAGGTCCACAGGAGGAACCAGGGGCTTCCTTAAAACCTCTTGAGCCCCAGGCGTTTTTTTGCAAGAATTGCATATCCAAACTAAAATGAAAATCTCTGCAACCAAAAGGGCTATTTGAATTATATTGGTGTTATAATAAAGGCAACGCTTTGGAGATTTGGCCAGATGTGTAGATTTCAGTTTACATGTCACTGGTTAAGAGTAAAAGAAGATGGCACACAGCAACAACAAAACAAAAAAAGTATCTATTGTATATTTCTGCGAGAATGTCTCCAACAAATGTATTTAATCAAGTTTTTCGGCAATATGTTGTTTTTTTTTTGCAAGACAACAGTTTCAACACATCATGATAACGTTACAGTTTACCTGTTCACCCAGTATTCATTTTTACAGAAAATAAGTAGGAACGCGTCACACTGTAACTCAATGGAACCTCCGCGCGTTAGCCGTTAGCTCCAATGCTGCTAACGTCCACTAGCTCTGCTCCCGCCAACTTCTTTTTGTTTTCCCGCCAACTTCAAAGCAGATTAGTTTTTTCACGATGTAGTTTGATCAGGGGTCGTCTGGAGGAGAGCACATCGATCGGCGGTACAACTTTATTTCACATTTTCAGTTGAAAATAAATGGTTAAACTGTGTATAACGGAAAAATGTGCAAAGCCGACGGTCGAGGGGAAGTTATTTGACGGGTTGTTGGTCCTCTAAGTGTCTGTTTCAGGGGTCTTACATCCTTTTACAAGCAAATAATTGAATCAGGAACTAAATAAGCAACTAAATATGCACTTTAAAGTCCTGTTTGCACACCTGGTTAGGACAATTAGGAACACAAGGACAATTCATCTGATAGCAGTATAACAGAGAATACATTCATTTAGACGGCAAACAATCCGGAGCTCCCAGCGGTGAGAGAGGGAAGAACACACGGGTCGTTTGAACAAACGCTGCCACCGCCGGCCTCTCCATTTAAGGCCAGAAATAGATCACGCGTGCAGCGGCTCAATTGTGCTCAATTTGAGGTCTAGGAACGCCCGCCTTCAGTCGCCGTTTATCAGGTTGTTGCGAACTTTGCCGCTCGCCGCTCCCTGCAGCTCTCTGATTGGACCGGCACCCAGCTGTGAAGCTGCATTCAAGACAGAAGTGTCACTGTGGGAAACTCAGCCGCGGCCTTTCTATAGTTGGCCTGTGAACTGGCCCAGAAATACGACATGCTTCTTTTTTTTTTACCCTCTCTTTCTACCTTTTATCTGCCACTTCCACCATCACTCCCCGATCTAATCCTCGCTCTGGCTTTTGATTGAAACCCTTCTCTGTTTGACCTGCACTCTGGCCTTAATGCTCTGCGCGTTTCTTTCTCCTCACTTCCCTCTAATGCCCCCGTGTCTCGGTAAAGGAGAGTGCTGAGCTGGACTGCATGTACAAAATTAGACAAAGTCCACGCTAAGCTCGCTGAATCCAACACCGTTTACCGTGGAAACATCCATGGTGGCTTTCTTTGAAGAACTTTGTACAAAAACGTAAATCTTCCTCCTACTTTGGTTGGTCGCCATGTTGTTGTTTTTCTTTTTGCAACCGATGAACGGAAGTGAGCATATTTGGAATGCGGAGAAGTGGTGTAGAGACGCTGCTTTAGACCTGTCAATCACAGTAAGCCCCGCCTTAAAGCGTCCCCTGCTTTATGGTCTGTTTGACTCTAAATGACCATAATTTACTAAATGAACATCATGCTGTATTGAAGAAGACTTGAAACTAGAGATTGAGACATAAACTCATGTTTACAATGTTTACTGAGGGAATACATCAAGAGAAGTAGAGTCATTTATATAGACTTCTATACAACCAGAGGAGTCACCCCTGGTGGTTAGGAGAGAGAATGCAGCTTTAACACATGAAGCATAGACTTCTATACAACCAGAAGAGTCACCCCTGGTAGACAGGAGAGAGAATGCAGCTATAACACATGAAGCATAGACTTCTATACAACCAGAGGAGTCACCCCCTGGTGGTCAGGAGAGAGAATGCAGCTTTAACACATGAAGCATAGACTTCTATACAACCAGAAGAGTCACCCCTGGTGGACAGGAGAGAGAATGCAGCTTTAACACATGAAGCATAGACTTCTATACAACCAGAGGAGTCACCCCCTGGTGGACAGGAGAGAGAATGCAGCTTTAACACATGAAGCATAGACTTCTATACAACCAGAAGAGTCACCCCTGGTGGACAGGAGAGAGAATGCAGCTTTAACACATGAAGCATAGACTTCTTTACAACCAGAGGAGTCACCCCCTGGTGGACAGGAGAGAGAATGCAGCGTTAACACATGAAGCATAGACTTCTATACAACCAGAGGAGTCACCCCCTGGTGGTCAGGAGAGAGAATGCAGCTTTAACACATGAAGCATATACTTCTATACAACCAGAGGAGTCATATAGTATGCAGCTTTAAGATACTTCCGCACCGGTTTCACTCGGCAGAACCGGAGTCCCTGGTTGGGACTTGACGCAAAGCGGTTGAGGGAAAAGAATAATGACTGATGAACAGAAACATGTAGGCAGACTACGGCCTGCAGAGATGAGTGAGTATATTACGAGTTGGAATGTTAAACTTTCCTGGCGGAAGTACAGCCAACACATTTTCTCCTCAGGTTCAGTCGATGGGTGAAGCGGTGCTGAAGGAAGAGTGCAGTGAGTTCACCGATGTGTTTCTCATGGAGGTCTAGATCACAGAGGACGAAGATTTACCAGGCTTTAAGATGCACGATATAAATTATAGATAATATCACCAGACTTGTGCTTGGTCCCCTCCTCCTCCCTCTGATCACACGGCTCTGTTTTCCAGTCAAACTTGCAATTTACTCGTTTTCTTTTCCATATTTTTCTATTTTGTTGTTGTTGTTGTTGTCGTCGTCAGACGGAATTATCGACACGTGCGATGTCACTTTTCATTTTGACAGACATCTTCTTTTTTTTCAGAAAGTCAGAGCCGGTTTTTCATCGAGGCCTTTTTGTGTGGAAGGTCACGAAAATAAAAAAATATGATATATATATATATATTTTTGTATATGTATCTGGCTGAGTGTGGTCTCAGAGAGAGAGAGAGAGAGAGAGAGAGAGAGAGAGAGAGAGAGAGGAGGAGTGGAGTGAGTCAGGCAGCAGCAATCCACAAGGGGCGAGGATGGGAAGGCAGAAAGGGGGGAGGAGGGGATCTGGGAATCTTTTAAGCTTGGTTTTAATCTGGGTCGCCGCCAGAACAGGAGAGACGGAGCGGGAAAGAGGGACTGGGCATTACATGCTACAGCAAACAGAGAGGTCACCCCATCGCCTGGAGGGCCGGGATGGAGAGAGAGGAGGACGAGGAAGCTGAAAGAGAGTGCGTGATGGAGGGAGGAGGGAGAGGGGGAGACGGATGACAAGCTGTCAGGTGTGTGGAGGAATGATGAAGTGGAAGGGTGGGTGGATGTCAACTTGTTGTCATTGCCGCCCTCCTTCCTGTGACTCTGCAGCACTGAGGAAGCTTCTGCTGACTCGCCACTCGCTCGCCCCAGGGAGCAGGAGTGAGATACACACACACACACACACACACACACACACACACACACACACACACCTCCCATGCTACTGTGGGGACCGCTGGCATCCCAGCCCTCATCCAAAGCCTGGCGGGGTCCACTGGGATGCCGCGGCCCGGTGGAGCGCGTCGCCCCCGTGTGGCCGCCAGAAGACACTGCGGCGCCGGCCGAGATGAAGGACGTTCAAAGGAGCGTTTTTTTTTTTTTTATTGAAAGAAAAAGTTTCTCAAGATCAGGCGGGACCCGTTGGGGTCAACTCATCAGCAGGCAATTCAGAAGAAGAAAAAAACATGTTTTAAATAATTAAAAATTTAAGAGAAAGTTCATTCTCTTCTCCTTTTTTCTGTCTCTGAAAGGAGCGAGCGGTTCAGCAGCCGAAGAGAAATCCAGTTATATAAAAAAAAATATACAACAAAATCTGATAAAGAATTCCCCTCATGGTATCAGAAATCCTTGGAGCACTCGGCACTCGGCGCAGAGTCAAAGCCTTTTGTGACTCGTGAGAGAAATGTCTTTCAAAGCCCCAAAAACGGTCAAAGCCTCATGAAGACGTTCTGATCTGTTAATAAAAGAAAGTTGACGGCCGATCTCTTGAATACATCCTTTCATCCTCTAAAGGTCCAGGTGGAGGTAATGGATTTAAAGCCCCGCTGCACGGCTATGTGTTTGGTTAGGATGAAAGCTTCCATTCGGGCTAACACACAGAGAATGGTTTGATTCAGAGGGTTTTTTTCCAAAAGTATAACGTTGTGATTTAATTAAAAAAAAATCCTCTCTCAACCTCCTCCTCTTCACTCTGATTGATTTGATGAAAGAAATAAAAAAACTCAACAAGAAGGTTCATGCTTGTATTATGTGATCGTTCCTGGAGACATTTCTTTTAAAAAGTTGACAAAATTATCACTTTTTTTTCAGCTGATTTTACATCAAACTGTGAGCAAAGAAAACAAACCAATAAAAATTGTTTTTTAATATTGCAACAATATCTATTACACACAATGCATTGTGTCTTTGTGCTGCAGCCGAGGCCAACGTTCCTAAACTAGGCTCACTGAACATTTCTCTACATATTTCAACAAAAAACTGAACCTCAATTAATCGCACTACTGTGACTACTTTGTCTTTAATTGTCTTTTTGTCTCGTCTTTTTTATATTTATCTTGTTTATTGTGTACTCAAATTCCACATATGTAAACACACATGACCAATAAAGCCGATTCCATTACATTTCATTTAGCCGACGCTTTTATCCAAACAGACGTACATGTTTGCTCTCTACACCGCAGCAACGGGGAGCAAGGGGTTAAGGGTCTTGCTCAAGGACACATCGACATGGACTAGCCGAGCCGGGGTTCGAACCACCAATCCTCTGATTGAAAGAGGGGCATGCTAACCACTGAGACAAGATGCAAAAACCCTGCACGTCACCCAAAGTACAGAGGACATTAACCTCAGCGTCCTGGACAGCAGCCGAGATGAAGATTCAATCAGAAAGGTCTTTCTTCCCCATCATGGAACATTCCCACATGAAATGATGGAATTGTCCTTTAACATAAAATAAGAAGAAGTATAAGGGATCTCCTGCTGGTTGTAATGAGCGTTGCCTCCTGCTCACACAATGCATCCTTCTTTTTGATCTAGAAAGTATTTCTTTGGCAAAAAAAGAGGTGCTAATTATAATCACGATAAAAGCAAAGAACTTGCTATGAGAAGAAGAAAAAGCCGAGGGCTGTCATCGCCATGGCTACCGGCTACGACGCTTTAATTACCCGCCGTAATTGCGGCTTTTAACTTTTTCCACATCTGAGCTGCGGCGGTTTATTATGCCACAAACTGTGAAAGTGACCTTCAGTCTTCAGCACGCGGCTGATCTGAGATCTGTGGATCTGCAGGGGAAACATTTAGAAAAGCGCTATGTGAAGTTAAAGTATTATTATATATTTTATATATCAGAGGAGCCAAACATCTGGACAGGGAAACACCCAAAGAGGTTTGAGGAAATTACACCGCTAACATGTTGAGGGTTCATAACTGTACGTTGAGATCATCATCCAGGGTTTATTGTGCATGAAACCCGGATATTAATCTGCATAAAAGCCTGAAATCAGGTCTGTGCAGATTTAGAAGCAATTTTGTTTTCCTGAAAACTTTTTGCAAAACTTCAGTTAAAGTGAAATGAAACGTTATTGAAGTGAAATGCAATTTTATTGTTGAAACATGTGCACAGACAACGTTTTCTCATTCTTCAATTCATTGGACTTTTATATCTTTGCTGGAAAGAAGCAACTCGATGGTACGACAGTAATTATAGTGTAAAGTAAACTCATTTAAAAACAACATGAGAGGAAAGTTGTTAAGACGAACAAAAGTTCTACAAAACTCAAATTTACGAGAAAAGAAATTCTCTGAGATTAAAGGAGGTTCATCATTTAATTGTTGGTTTCTACTTCAACATGTTTACAAGTTTTAAAGGAAAAACTCTTTATTTTAGCCCAGAATTAGCCCAGAATCGAAAATCTGTGTGTTCTTTCCATTCAAAAGAATGCCCTGCCTCTTTAACTAATTACATTTTATTTTTACACAATACCGTCATAGTTCCTTCAAAACTTTGAATTTGTAATTCGTTACAATTTTTTTTTAATTTTTATGCAAATCACCAACAGATTATTTTTTTATCATGTTCCCCACCGTGTCACTTCACACCGTCTATGGACTGAACAGCTGAAGTGTTTCCAGGTAAAGTGAAGACACACACTCTCTCTCTCTCACACACACTCTCTCTCTCTCTCTCACACACACACTCTCTCTCTCACACACTCTCTCTCTCTCTCTCTCTCTCTCTCTCACACACACTCTCTCTCTCTCACACACACTCTCTCTCTCACACACTCTCTCTCTCTCTCTCTCTCTCTCTCTCACACACACTCTCTCTCTCTCACACACACTCTCTCTCTCACACACTCTGTCTCTCACACTCTCTCTCTCTCTCTCTCTCTCTCTCTCTCTCTCTCTCTCACACTCTCTCTCTCTCTCACACTCTCTCTCTCTCTCACACTCTCTCTCTCTCTCACACACTCTCTCTCTCTCACACTCTCTTCACTGAATGTGAACGAGACGAGAGGAAAAGAGAGAAAAGAGCTGGGAGGCTTGTTTGTGCTCCTTAATGGATGAGAAGCAGTTTGAGGTTCAGACTTTAGTCCGTTGGCTGGCTGAGAAGATTTATTGGCTAGGGCAGTTTTTGGATGTATATACAATGTGTATGTAATGCACATTATGTGCCTGCACAATCTTCAAACCACACACTATTTTAATAGACCACGTTTCACTCCCCAATCAGATGGATTGGAAATGTGTCATTAAAGTAACATTTTATTGTGAAAAAAACGGCGGCTTTAACACATGAATCATATACTTCTATACAACCAGAGGAGTCACCCCTGGTGGCTAGGAGAGAGAACGCAGCTTTAACACATGAAGCATATATTTCTATACAACCAGAGGAGTCACCCCATGATGGTTCCTAGAGAGAATGCAGCTTTAACACATGAAGCATAGACTTCTATACAACCAGAGAAGTCGCCCCCTGGTGGACAGTAGAGAGAATGCTGGTTTTAAGGTACACAGAGGCATCATGTATGTTTATGTGTGTTTTTGTGTGTGTTTATGTGTGTCTATGTGTGTGTTTATGTGTGTTGATATGTTTATGTGTGTGTTTATGTGTGTCTATGTGTGTGTTTATGTGTGTTGATATGTTTTTGTGTGTGTTTATGTGTGTCTATGTGTGTGTTTATGTGTGTTGATATGTTTATGTGTGTGTTTATGTGTGTCTATGTGTGTGTTTATGTGTGTTGATATGTTTATGTGTGTGTTTATGTGTGTCTATGTGTGTGTTTATGTGTGTTGATATGTTTATGTGTGTGTTTATGTGTGTCTATGTGTGTGTTTCCGCTGCAGGCAGCAAGTCTGATGGACAGAAGAGTCCCAGCGACTCAGTGTTTCTCAGGATGGACGAGATCCCGTACATCAGGGAGGACAGAACTGAGCCCGACGCTCACACTGGTACGACAAGTTACCGTCTGCTGCTCCGTTAATATACTAATAACGTGATGTGGGGATGATTTCCAAAGATAACAACACATTGTTGCATGTTTTAGTGGTTACATTAATTAAAATCTTGTCTCGAGCTGCTTTAAAAGTTGACACGACGTCTTTTGTTTCATTTGTCCCAAAAAAAATTAAAAAACAGCACCAAAGCTGTTCATCATTGACAGGGCCATGACTTTGTCCCCCTCTCACTCTCTCTCTCTCTCTCTCTCTCTCTCTCTCTCTCTCTCTCTCTCTCTCTCTCTCTCACAGCCAGCCGCTGGAGGTGAAGTCCCGCCTCAGCTGCAGCGCCTCGGCCTCGCTGAGCGGCTGGAGAGGCGAGCGGCAGGCGCCGCCGTGGAAACCGAACCACTCCATCGCCTGCTTGAGGCCGGGAACTCCCAACTTCCTGGTCACCTAGCAACACAGAGCTCCAATCAGTCTCTTTGTGGCCCCCACAGCAGAAGATGAACTGCCGTGTGGCTTCAAAGCTTTATCAATAACCACAATTACAAAAAACAGACACGTTCACTCCATCCGGGATCGATATTCGGAGCCGCGTCGGGATCACGTGGAGGAGTTTGATTGACATTTAACATTTAACATTCCTTTACGGACATATCTGTAGCCCGAAGCGTGTTATTCAGCGCCACTGTCTCGTTTAACTTTGTTAGGTTTTTTAATTTAATGAACCGAAGGAGGAGACTCGAAATATCATTTTCTCAGGCTTGTTCTGTGTCGCTAAAATGTACACGATCTCATCAAGTTGGGTTTTACAAATAGTTTAGTACTAACTCTCCTTTTGAAATGAACGTGTTATGTTTTATTCATTGTGCCCTCCATCATACTGTCACAGCAGATACTGGAGCAGATTTTTATCTTGACTTTAAAGAGTAATTAAACCGCCCAATAAAACAGCTGAAAACCAAAGTATATGTGTATTTAGTGTTGTTGGTGGATTCAGGGCGTAATCTTGATATTTCAGTGCAATGCATTTTAATATTGCGTTATAAATATACGTAAAACCAACTTCTCTCGAGTCCGTAGACTGAAGGAGAATTAGCGAAGAGTAGCCGCTACCCTTTCAATTAGCTTGTGAATTGCTGATGCTAATTGCTAGCGTACGCGTTTCCCAACCTAGCATGTAAACACAAATTCACAAATGTTTATACAAGTTTGATTTGTCCTAATAAGGAACGCTTTACTGCACTATTCCCCAGCCATAATCATGCAAAAGGTCAGTGTGCTAGTGGTTAGCCTTAGTGGTTAGCGTTAGTGATTAGCATAAGCTAATTGGAAGGGTAGCGGCTGTAAAAAAACTGTAAAGTGTGGCTACGCTTTAAAGTAACGTAGGCCTCAGTGGTTCACCTAGTTCACCTAGTAGTAAAATATTGTGTATATGTGGGGTAAAAACAAGGTGAAATTAGCAAGCTAGCTGGCTAACCAGTCGGACGCTATGAGGGTAAAATGAAGGCTTCATCCACGCACTCTTGTCGTAGCGTAGCACATTGCTACCTCCAGGTAAGCAGCCATTAACACAGATTCACCCAATTTTATAATGTGCTGATGACGTAATGTGGTTTAATTTTATTTTATTTCAAGCGTAGAGGAAGCTGCCTTGTTGCCGGGCAGACTGGACTTTATATAATGCACAAGTTAAAACGTCATAAAAAGCAGCCAATGATCTCCAGATCAGTCCTGAGAAATGTGACTAAACCTGCAGTCTGTCATTCATTTGTGAGAGTTTGGTGTGTGTGTGTGTGTGTGTGTGTGTGTGTGTGTGTGTGTGTGTGTGTGTGTGTGTGTGTACTCACGGCGGCGTTGGGCTCGATGAGGCGCTGCTGAAGGCCTCGGGCTTCCTCCCAGCGCCCGGACACACACAGGCTCTCCAGCTCACACACCTCCCGGCCGAGCACGTTGGCCAGCGCACACACTCCGCCCACCGCACCTAGACGGCCAATCACAGGCGAGAGCTGAAGGATTCCATAATACATAAAGTTGGTTGTTTTTTCTTTTCTTTTATACAACGAGAAACGATCTGGACCTGTTTTCGAGCCGCCACATTCTCTGCTTCTCGTAGAACGTGTCTCAATAAAAAGAAATTAAAGAAAGAACCAAACTACTGGACCTCCTGAGTCTCCGTGCTGACGCGTTTACCACGAGGTGTAATGTTTACGCGGTCGCCATCTTGTTTCAGCAACACAGCACAGCTGAGGCTGATGGGAATGCATTACCTTTAAAGTGTTGCACAACATTCAGGATGTTTCACTTAAACCACAGACTGTGTGAGAAGTGGGCGGAGTCATCGCCACCAGTTGGTTTGTTATGAAGCCTCAAGTTTGGGGATTTGGCCGTCGCCATCTTGGATTATAGAACATTGTTTCCAAGAAGACGGAGGTTTATTTTGCATGTAAGAAGTGATAGACAACTTTTCGTAGGATATCATACAAACAGCTACACGAGGATACGATGACTAAAGTCATATCACAGGGTTTCTGGGTCCCAAAGTCCACATTTCTGCAAAAAGAAACACCCCCAAAAACCCACCTGGCCCATCTGTTAAAGGGCTTTACTCTTCTTCACAACCTGCCGCTGCAGTCTGGTTCCATGCCCACGTTAAGTTGAAGGAGGGGCGTTCAGATAAACCACGTTTTGATCAGTTCCTCGTGAGCAATCACTCGCATGCTAATGCTAATGCTGCGGCGCACTGTGCATGATTGGTGGATTGAGCTTTTTCATATTCTAAAACATTACTAAGCGCCGAGTCGAGTGATTGCTCACGAGGAACTGATCAAAACGTGATTTTGCGCCGCAGCATTAGCATTAGCATGCGGCGCGGCGAGGTGCAGGAGATGGTCGGGAGATGCAGCGGACTGGGGTTTGAACATATTTTCCTCTTAAATAAAAACATCCATCACTCTGCTGGCTTTACAGCTGCGTTGTCGACACACAGGCGGAGATGGCAGCGTTTATTTTAGATAAGAAATCCAGCCTTCTATCTTGTTTCTCTCCTGACAGATCGGGAGGCGGCTCATTCAGTATGAAGTCCCTTTTCTATTTTTATTTACGGAGCTCAGATCCTCGGCAGACGAGATATCGTGGCCTTCCAGCGTGACATCTCATCGCCTGCGTCTGCTGGCGGAGGGAAGCAGAGAGCCCGCCTCCGTCTGCAACCTTGGAGTCGCCGCCGCTGCCGTTGTTGTTGTTGTTGTTGTTGTTGTTGTTGTTGTTGTATACGAGCCGGCGGCTGCCGATTTTCTGTCTGAATTATGTTCCTGTCGGCCGGCTGACTGGCGGCTCAGTGGAGAGAAGACAGGAGGAAGTAAAACAACTGTCACCAATTAACACTTTCCTCCACCTAAAGGGGAAGATATTTCTATTTTAGATCGTTAAATTGAGCGATGCGTCGTTGCATTAGAACTTTTCATCAGAGCTGCTGATTTAACTCGAATTTTCGAGTTTTTGAAATGTAGCAACAACAACAACAACAACAAAAGAAATCAATCGGTTTGGAGCGGATAAAAACGGTGTCGTTTGGTCAGAAGTTGGCGCTGCAGGCGGCGTGTGGCCGTCATCTACCAGTTTAACAGAGCAGAAGAAGAAGTCGAGGTCGTGAATCGGAAAAACTAAACAATTCCGCCGGGAAATCTAAACTCACGATTGAGAAGTCTGCGGGAATTTTGTTTCAATCAGGCACGTTTTCCTTAGTTCTTTCGTGTCCACTTCATGTAATATATATATATATATATATATATATATATATATATATATATATATATATATATATATATATATATATATATATATATATATATATATATATATGTGTATATATATATACATATCCAGAAGGATGTAGCAACAGCAGGTCAGTCGTGCGCTACGTCGGATTTCTTCGGGAAAAGGCGTTTTGTGCGTCAACTCTTTATCGACATAGTCGAGTCAAGTTTTCTTACTTCTGGAACAAGAAACCCGAAAGTTCTGGTTTCCATTTTGGCTCTAAACTGAATTCATGATGGCAGCAGAACTGACAGGAAAGATGAGAGAAGAAAAAACACTGTAAGCTCACACACACACACACACACACACACACACATTCAACATGCTTATGCAAAAACATGCGCAGCTGCGTACAATTTGAGTAAAGATAAAAACACGTTCTCGCATATTAACGACACCGTCGGCCATATTTCTGTCGGAGAAGCAGGAACATCGTGAGGTTTTGGCTCAAAATTCGAAGACACTTCCCCTTTGACAACCTGCAAACAAAAAACACCACTGAAGAAGACGTCTTGGGCTCTTTGTGGCGATGCGGCTCGAGGGTTTGACTGACAGGCTTCAGTTTGACTGTTGTGGGTGTCGAGATGTGGACACATTATCATATCAATCACACGGCAGCTACCTGTGTCCATCACACACACACACACACACACACACACACACACACACACACACACACACACACAGCCAATTACTCTCATATTTCAGTTATGGAGATGAGAACCTGTCAGGGAGCAAAGATCAGAGAGCTGTGTGTGTGTGTGTGTGTGTGTGTGTGTGTGTGTGTGTGTGTGTGTGTGTGTGTGTGTGTGTGTGTGTGTGTGTGTGTGTGTGTGTGTGTGTGTAGCAGGGCTGGCAGTGGGAGAACATGACTCATTAGGTTCCTGAGCATCATATTGATGCCTATCCCCTGACGTGTTATCTAATCCAGGCGTGCGGCACACGCTACGTGGCCGACATGCACAAGAAGGCAGAAGACATCGCTTCATCCGGCTGCGCCCAAAACAAATGGAAGCCGGTGATTTTTTAAATTTGGTGCAACTTTAAATGAAAAGTTGCACGGTCCAATGATTAAAAAGAAAAAGCTGAAGTTGTGTGTGTGTGTGTGTGTGTGTGTGTGTGTGTGTGTGTGTGTGTGTGTGTGTGTGTGTGTGTGTGGCAGCGGACAAAATACAAGATGGCCACGGTCAAAAAACAAGATGGCGACTTTGAAAATACAAGATCGCCACGGTCAAAAAACAAGATGGCGCCGGCCAAAATACAAGATCGCCACGGTCCAAAAACAAGATGGCGACTGTGAAAATACAAGATCGCCACGGTCCAAAAACAAGATGGCGACGGCCAAAGTACAAGATCGCTACATTCAAAAACAAAGATGGCGATGGACAAAATACAAGATCGCTACTGTCAAAACCCAAAATGGCGACGGCCAAAATACAAGATCGCCACGTCAAAAACCAAGATGGCGACGGCAAAAACGCAAGATGGCGACGGCCAAAATATAAGATGGCCACGGTCAAAAAACAAGATGGCGACTGTGAAAATACAAGATCGCCACGGGCAAAAAAACAATATGGCGACGGCCAAAATACAAGATCGCCACGGTCCAAAAACAAGATGGCGACGGCCAAAATACAAGATCGCTACTGTCAAAAAACAACATGGCGACGGCCAAAGTACAAGATCGCCATGGTCAAAAAACAAGATGGCGACGGTCAAAATACAAGATCACCACGGTCCAAAAACAAGATGGCGCCGGCCAAAGTACAAGATTGCTACTGTCAAAAACAAAGATGGCGATGGACAAAATACAAGATCGCTACTGTCAAAACCCAAAATGGCGACGGCCAAAATACAAGATCGCCACGTCAAAAACCAAGATGGCGACGGCCAAAATGCAAGATGGCGACGGCCAAAATACAAGATGGTCCAAAACATGACCAAATTCATACTTTTCTTTCCTTCAACATCAATATTTGCTCATTTTCAGTTTTCCAGTCCTGCAGCCGGTGCGTTTCATTATCGTTCATCACTCATTAAGTCTGAAAGTTGTTAAAACAGTTCCCACGGACGCAATGATGATGCAACTTCAGCAAATTAATCAGAGTTGACTTAATCTACTTTGTGATGGATTAATTCTTTCAAGTAATTTCCCCTCCTTCGCTAATTGATTTTTTATAGTTAAATTAAATTAAAACCAATCCAAAAAAAAGAGGAGGACGTGTTTAGGACGTGAAATCTTGTGCAACTCAAATTCTGGGCGACGTCCCGAAAATTCTCTGTCCGTCGTGGAGAGTGGGTCGAAATGTGAAAACAACCACAGGAAGTGACACCAGAGCGCAATGGCTTATGGGTAGAAAGGACAGACGTTGACCACCCGATAGGCGGCGGTTGCAGAAAACACTCCTTACGTGAATCGCGTGGACGTCTTGGTGATGTGAGAGAAATAGAAAAAGACAATAAAAGACAATTTCTCAACTTTGGTTGGAGATTAGAAAAACGATAATAATAATAAAACAAAGCTGACGGCTCCCGGTGAGGAACAACGGCACCTTTAGTCCCCGGTTTAGGGCTTCTTACCAACACTGTAGGCGGCCATGAGGAACCCCGCTGAGCCCGCTAACACCTGGAAATCCTCCGTTTGGGTTTTGTGAACAATCAGGCCGATCCGAGAGATCTGAGGAGAGAGAGAGAGAGAGAGAGAGAGAGAGAGAGAGAGAGAGAGAGAGAGCGATAAAACATCAGGACCGTTTCATCGCCATCACTCCTCCCTGCTGTCAGGACTAATATCTGGTGTAGTTTTTTTCATTTTATATATAAATATATATCCCTGGAGACGCTGTCACAAGAGACGACAGCAAAGTAAACAAATCGCTCAAATTGAGACGAGCGTCGACTCTTAACGTGATGGAGGTTTTAGGGAGGAGGGAGTCGGGCAAAATCCCAAACGGGAGAAGAAGAGAAAGAGAGAGAGAGAGAGAGAGAGAGGGAACAAGTCCCAAGTGAGAAGCAAAAGGAATCATCTTCAAAAGGGAGGAGGAGAGGGAAGACTCATGAATAATTGATGAGCTTCCTATTTTGTTGTGCCTACTTTAATTCTCTTTTGTCCGTCCAGATACGAAGCGTCAGAATCAAAATGAATGTTCAAAAGGGGGAAAAAAAAAAAAAGAGCTCACGACGACTCCTGCACATGAAACCCGACGACTCCGCAGGGAAAACCCCCCCCCATCCTCACCCCCCTCATCCCCCCATCCCTCCCCCCTCCCCGCCGAGGGGGCTATTTTTAAAACCGCCGAGGTGTCAATCAGCTTCCTGTATCAGTCATTTCAAACACGCGGGCTGCAATTGATCAGTCAGTCAATCGGGTTGTAGGAGCTCCTGAAAGCTGCAGCACTCTGGCTATTTCAATACAGCTCCCAGTGTGTGTGTGTGTGTGTGTGTGTGTGTGTGTGTGCTTTTATTGTTAATTTCATTTTAAAGTCTCATTATTGTCATTAGCCTGCTGTGTGTGATTATTAACCCTCCACTGAAGATTCCTGACTTACGCATCAATCACTAAAAGGCACCCGCAGGTTATTTGTTTAAATTATTCCTTTTTTTTGTTGCCTCAGGGCAACTGTGTGGAATATGAACAAATAAAAATAAAAAAAATCTGATTTCCGTCTTTTTCGAGATGTTAAAGTTTAGGGACTGTCTTCATTTTGAATTTGTCCCAGCGCTTTGGTTCCTGACTAAAAACACGAGACGGTGATATTATTTCATGTAATGTTTCTACTCTAATAATTTCTCTTAACAATCTATTGCAAACCTTCTCCAGTGTGAGAGTGCTACGTAACTTTACGCATGAAACTAGATTTAAATATATGTTGGAAAGCTTCACTTTCTGGTTGTCCAACGGATGGACAAGAAGAAAAAAGTTGTGCACTTTGCTTTTGCAGAATAAATGAACATAGCTTAGTCATTCGTAGTCTTTACTTCTTCTTTTAATTCTATTAAAAAAATCTAAAAAAGCTCCAAGAATGTGTGATTGGTGCTCATTGGCTTCAGTGAAACTCCTCTTGGACCTGAGGGTGGGATCCGTTCTCCCTCAACACGCCGTGTAATACTTTTTAATTTCAGAAGAGGCCATAAACATGACCCGAGCCGGGTCGTCCCTCCACGCCATATCACGCCTTCTTCATGCAGCTCCATCTTGCTGTGCATTGCCTTGAGCCAACAGATCTCACAGTTTAGGAATACATATATATTTCATATACACACATATTCACATGTAGGTGAAATGCAGAGCTCTTGAGTCTATAAAAAGAAAGTAATAAAGCATTTCAATTAGAATTATGAATAGTTTTTCCACTGAAAGAACATGAGCGATATCTTTAATCGCTTCAGCGCGTCGTCTGAAATCAACTCTGTCAATAAAATGTCAATTAGATGCTTTACCTCGACGCTCGTGTCATATTCAGGTGGTCATAGCTGTGTTTTTTTAAAAGGTGCGAGCCGTTAAAGATCGCTGTGACTGTTTTTTAATTGCTCGGGTTGAACAAAACGATTTTGGTTGACGTGCAAAAAAAAACAACTAAAACGATGACGCCTCCTCGCAACAACGCCCTCGTAGATTCACACGTCTGGCGCCCGGGCCGGGAGCCAGAAACACAGGATGTGCACGTGCGACAGCGTGGGAAGGAGGAACTCAGACTGCGGGAGACGAGGTGGAACTTGGGATGATTTATGAGAGGAGAACCGTTAAAAAGACGCAGAGGTTGAGCCGAGTGGCCTTTTAGAAAAACCTCCGAGATCTGAAGTGCGGGACGTTGAAGCGTCTCGAGCGGGATTCAAACCCGCGACGCGACTGAGCCCGCCAGCTGGCAAGCCTCTCCCTGATGGTTCCTTCTCTTTACAAATAAACGTAGTTGAATATATTCCTTGTAAAAGATATATTGGAGCATCGCCTCGCGATCAAAATGTTGTGGTAGCTGCGAAACGCGGACGGCTCGCTAGTTAGCTCGGTAGCTAACGTAGGCGGACGGGCCGCTTGGACACAGAACCGTTTGAAGGACGCCATCTTGGACTTTTCGAAAAAACACAGATGTTACACCATTTGCTAAGATGGATATAATAATAATTCAAATCAACAGATTAATCCGCAATTTAAAGCACATGTTAGTTAAGTTAGACTAAATGTGGCTGATTTCATGCACACAGACACACAAATAAAAGAGAATAAAGTTTCCGCACAACCAATCATGTGGTCTGGAAATATGTACTTAATTTACTTTTGGGGGCCAAAATATAACAAGATTCAACTCCAGATGAGACATTTATTTTTTTATATAAAAGTAATCTGCCAAATAGCAGAAAGTGTCTGATGCGGGGAAATCTGTTCGCCACTCATGCTCTGAATAATCTTTCTGCAACTTCGTCTGCCTTCCTCCGGTTGACCCTTCACCCCTTGTTTTCTGTGTTCGTCCTCTTGCCGCCCACCACCGAGCCGGGCCGCCGTGTGCTTGAACTACGCCCACGCTGCCGTCTCCCAGCGAGTGGACAAACTATATGCCGTCTCCCAAATCACAAATCCATCGGTGCAACGTCTTGCAGACACTTCCCACACAGACGAAAAAGGTATTAAGGGCTCGACGAGAGCAAACTCTGCTTTTTTCCCCCCGCTTCCCAACAAGTGACCCTGCAACAAAACCCAGAAGGATAAAAGTACAGACGCACACACTTAAGTTTTAGGTTGTGCAGCAGACACCACGCTCTGCTCCACAGCAGCCGGGTCACCGCTCACAGACACCCGGCGACAACATGGCTCAAGATATCTGCATTGACTTGTCACAGAATTAAAAAAATTTAAATGTTCATAAGCCGCTACTACCTTCGGTGGTTGTCCCCGCTAGCTCCCCTCTGTAGCCAGGTAGTGCTGCCGCTAGCTCCCCACTGTAGCCAGGTAGTGCTGCCGCTAGCTCCCCACTGTAGCCAGGTAGTGCTGCTGCTAGCTCCCCACTGTAGCCAGGTAGCGCTGCTGCTAGCAGGGAGCTGGCTACAGTAGGGAGCTAGCGGCAACGCTACCTGGCTGCCACTAGCTCCCCACTAGCTCCCCACTAGCTCCCAGCTGTAGCCAGCTAGCTCCCCGCTAGCTCCCAGCTGTAGCCAGCTAGCTCCCAGCTGTAGCCAGCTAGCTCCCCGCTAGCTCCCAGCTGTAGCCAGCTCGCTCCCAGCTGTAGCCAGCTAGTTCCCCGCTAGCTCCCAGCTGTAGCCAGCTAGCGCTGCTGCTAGCAGGGAGCTGGCTACAGCAGGGAGCTGGCTACAGCGGGGAGCTAGTGGCAGCGCTAGCTAGCTACAGCAGGGAGCTAGCGGGGACAACCACCAAAGGTAGTAGCGGTTTATAATCTGACTTTTACGGCACTCTTACTTTGTAATACTGGTGAATGAGCCTGAGGCATTACACGGACATCAGCTGTCAGGTCGAGGGAGTGTCGGGGTGGCCGCTGCATCCTCGTGGAACGATTGTATTTATTTTCACACGTGTCACTTCCCCGCTTGTTACATGCATACGGCCTTTTCAAAATAAACATTGTGAAATACTGAGTTAGGTTAAGGAAAAGGTGGTGGCTTTGGAGTTAAAATAACGACGGAAGCGGCGTTACTTAATGACAAACAAATGACCTTTGACTTCTCGTTCCACGCGGGATGCGAACAGCGGTCTCCTGGGAGAAAGACCCCCACACCCTTCACTGATAACGTTTATAGCGACGCCTGCACGGCGGCCACAGGTGACCGGGAGGAAGGAAACAACAAACAAACAAGGTCAAAGCGCGCCGCTCACGTCTCCTCCGCTGTCTTTCAGGCCCACGATGTTCGGGTGCTGAGCCAGCGTCGCCACGGCGTCCAGCGGCAGCTCCAGCCCCGTGTTGGCCGGCACGCTGTACAGAACCACCGGCACCGGGCTGCGGTCCGCCACCTGCAGATAGATATGTTATATTTTATATTTAAAACCCAAGTCATGTCTTGGCTTCCATCAAATAGAAACAGTGCATTCTAGATCCGTGATTCGTCCTCGTTATGGTGCAATGTTTCTCCGGCACGACCTGGTTTCAAACAGTGACAGTTATTTTGACACTTTTAATAAAGTAATGTGAAAATGTCGTAAATGTCACCCGTCTATTCAACTTGTGTCGTGTCGTTTTGTATATGTGTTTCAAAGCGGTTGTGCGATGACTTTGCTACGAGTTTATCATCCTTTACTTTACTGTGTGTGTGTGAGAAGAACCTCATGCAAACACACTTCTGTCAGGATTATGTCGTGCATCGTGTCCCTGAGGGTTCCTCCTCCGTGAGCGAGTGCAGGTGTGTACATGTGTGTGTGTGTTTGTGCGTGACCTTTGTGAAGTGCTGGATCAGAGCGCGGCTGTCCATCTTGCCCTTGTAGAAGCAGGGCGTCACCACGAGGACGACGTCCGCTCCGGCCGCCGCCATCTTCTCCGTGAGCTGCACCGAGGCTCTCGTGGCTGATCGGACGAGAGAAAACAACTTCAGCTTTATTCTGTACATTATCGAAAGAGGAAGTATATAAATCCAATATTTGTATACTTCCTCTGGTTGTATAGAAGTATATGCTTCATGTGTTAAAGCTGCATTCTCTCTCCTGACCACCAGGGGGCGACTCCTCTGGTTGTATAGAAGTATATGCTTCATGTGTTGAAGCTGCAGTCTCTCTCCTGACCACCAGGGAGCGACTCCTCTGGTTGTATAGAAGTCTATGCTTCATTTGTTGAAGCTGCATTCTCTATGCTGACCACCAGGGGGCGACTCCTCTGGTTGTATAGAAGTCTATGCTTCATGTGTTGAAGCTGCAGTCTCTCTCCTGACCACCAGGGAGCGACTCCTCTGGTTGTATAGAAGTCTATGCTTCATTTGTTGAAGCTGCAGTCTCTCTACTGACCACCAGGGGGTGACTCCTATGGTTGTATAGAAGTCTATAGAAAATGGCTCTACTTCTCTTGATGTATTCCCTCAGTAAACATTGTAAACAGTTTATGTTTACATTTAGTAAATTATGGTCATTCAGAGTCAAACAGACCATAAAGCAGGGGACGCTTTAGGGGCGGGGCTACAAGGTGATTGACAGGTCGACAGCAGAGGTTATATTCATACAATCCCACATTACAGCAGACACACCTGCACTCTACTTCTATGTGCGATTGAATATTAAATTATTAACTTTACATATGAACACAATGCATTCAAGGCTTCGTACGTACGTGCGCCCTCACATGCAAGTCCTCCATTGTGACCTTGTCATCAGTGTGTATATATATATATATATATATATATATATATATATATATATATATATATATATATATATATATATATATATATATATACACACACACACACACACACACACACACACACACACACACACACACGTCTTCTTTCTCCTACTTAAGAAACTACATACAAAAGCCGTGGCCTTAATTAAACAGTGTCTATGCGCTAAAGAGGAAGAGACTGGTGGAGCGAGGAAGAGGAAGAAAGAAAAGATGTGGCCTTTAAAACTGACCCTGGATTTAAAATCCGTTCCTCCATGAGAACGGCAGACGGGTAGAAGAACCCGGACAATGCACAGAACAAACACCGCATGACCCTGGACAGTTGACTGAAGACACACCTGTGGAGTTCTTTATTACAGAACTCAACGAGCAATGAAACTGTTCCACACTCCATTTGACTTTGATTAGCAGGACATTAAAAGGAATGATTTTAAGCAACGGGCCTAATAAAAAGAAAAGGAACACCAAGGTCGCTGCGGTGGAAACGCACAGAGAGTTAATCACAGCTGACAAAATGAGTTCATGAGTCTTTGTGAATACGAGTACCAAAGTTTAAATTCTCAAAAGTCTTTATTTACTTCATTTTGTGGATCTAAAGTTCATGTGTGAATAAACTGACAAGTATGGAAGCCCATTCCCGCATTTAAAAAAAAAACATGATGAAAATGTAGCTGTGATAGTAAAAATATCTCAATGGTAAGACTTTAATTATGAGATAGAAAGTCATAATTATGAGATAGAAAGTCATGATTATGAGATAGAAAGTCATAATTATGTCTTTTTATCTCATAATTATGTCTTTTTTTAAATCTCTTATGACTTTCTATCTCATAATTATTATTATATTTTTTATCTCTCATGTCTTTCTATCTCATAAATATGAGATAAAAAGACATAAGAGATAGAAAGACATGATTATGAGATTTAAAAAAAATCTTATATCTCATAATTATGAGATATAAAGTCATAATTCTGAGATAGAAAAGATAGAAATACATGATTGAGATAGAAAGACCTTTTTTAAATATCATAATCATGAGATAGAAAGTCATAATTATGACCTTTTATATCTTATAACGACTTTCTATCTCATAATTATGTCTTTTTATCTCATGTCTTTCTATCTCATAATCATGTATTTCTATCTCATAACTATGAGATAGAAATACATAAGAGATTAAAAAAAACATAATTATGAGATTTAAGGACTTTTTTAAATCTCATAATCATGTCTTTCTATCTCATAATTATGAGATAGAAAGACATGATTATGAGATTGCGGTAATGAGCTTCTATATTCCAACTGCTGCTGCTAAATAAATATAGCTGTACTTTCCCTGAGGCGACGTCCCGGGTTGATTATTCCCCTCGTTGCATTTCATTTGAGCCGCTAGAAGAACTTTACTCACGACATGAACCAACTTTTGTTGAACCGAGCCAAAAACCAAAAACGTTGTGCGTGCAACGTACTTGACCAATAAAAAAGGTGAGTGAACACACACACACACACACACACACACACAGACCTACATTCACAGCCTGATCCGGCCATCAGCAGTTTGTCGGCGGGCATCGAACCCCTGACCGCCTTCACCACCTGCACCCGCTCCTCCTCCGTGAGGTACGGGTACTCCCCGTTGGAGCCCTGCACCACCAGGCCTGCAACACACCTCACGGTCATTAGAATGCTCAAAGAGTGGCTTCACGTTCATTCATTTTATTTGTGTGCCATGTTTCGACCTCAGGTTTCAAAGACCTTCACCTCCAGTGTATCTGCATTGTCTCACTGAGCTGTGCAGCAGCTGCTTTATTAAAAGTAATAACAACAGCAGCAGCAACACGACAGAAAGAAAAACCTTCATCACGCAGGAAGAACACAATGTGACCTTCATGTGATGTACAGAGGATATAATATAATAAAAGTAATTATGGGAACTAATAGCAGCAATAGACACAGATATATAGACTAATAGCTTCAGAAGAGGTTTTAACATGCTTTGAGGCATTAGTGCACGACATAAACAAAGCAATATAAATTGTAATTGAAAATCAAGTATTGCAAAAAAATATTATAATAATTCAAATAGAAAAAAAACACATAAGGGTGGAAACATTACTATAGAAAATATGTAAATATATGAATGAAAAAGGAATGTTATAATATATAATGAATACAATATTTTGTAAAAATACATTATGATTCATAGAAATCAGGTGCAGTGGACATAGAGGCCACCAGGGGGCGACAACCCGCTGCAGGTGATTTTGCGTTTTCCTGCATGCTGAACTTTGTCCTCTGGGTTCGAGTCCCTAAACAAACATGATGGCTGACGAGCAGAGACCCTCAGCAGGTTTATGTCAAAGTGCAACAAGTTCACAGGTCCGTCTCTCTGACCCCTGGAGGGGCCGCGGACCCTACTTTGGGACCCGTTCCCCTAAACTTCCATAGAACCCCATGTGAGTCGCGCTGACCTCTGAACGGGATCTGGTTATACTTCTGCAGGTTCCCCTCCAGGCTCCCGTAGTCCACGTCCTCCTCGCGGGTGAACGGGGTCGCGATGGGCGGGTAGATCCCGCTGAGGTCCAGCAGCCGGGTCGCGGCCGCGCGGCTCTGGGCTCGTGTCCACGCGCACAGGTGACCCGCTGTGCGCGCGGCACTCAGAGCTCTCCACACCCGGACGCACTGCATGCTGAAGCGGACTGAGGGAGCGAGCTGCTCGGGTGTGTGTGTGTGTGTGTGTGAGACTCAGACCAGCTGCAGCAGACTAGGACAGTTAATCAATAATCCGCTTTAGTAAATATTGACTCGAATGTGCGTTTTTTTTCCCCTGATGACGTCACACGGCTTCATTTGGGGTGAAAGTCAAAATGACTTTTTTTTCCCGAAACGCAAAGTTAGTAAAGTGTTGCTGCAGCAGCTCACAAGCCCCGCCCCCTCCGGTGAAGTAAGGGATCATCATCAAAGCACGTCCTGCAGGACTCTGGAGAGTGTGCGCATGCGCGCGGGTGGATCACTCGATCACCTGCATGGGCACGAGGGCACAGGTGTCACACAACTCAAAAGAGACTCAACAACTATGAAAATGAGGTCAAGACAACCAAAGAGACACAAAACAACTACACAGAATATATAATTAAACAAAAAATAAAGACAAAAAAACAAAATAATTAACCCATTGACCCAAAACAAGCACAAAGCAACACAAAATGACACAAAACAACTACACAGAAACTCAAATTAAACAAATATAAAGACAAAAACAATGAACCCATTGACCCAAAACAACTACAAAGAGACAGGAAACAACTACAGACACAAATAACTACACAAGACACTCAACCAAGAGACACAACATGACAAGAAAGAGCTAGCAAACAACTACAACAAGACACAAAACACCTACAAAGAGAGGGGAATATACAAAAATAAGGTGCAAAACAAGATAAAAGTGACTACAAAAAGACCAAAACAATTGACCCACAAAATTACAAAGACACAAAAAGATGCTTAACACAACAAAGAGACACAAAACAGACACACAAAGAGGAGGAACAAATGAAGGCGGGGGACACAGAGAGGCCTCTATCATCAGAACAATGTTGAGTTGAGACTTTAGAAAAATAATCATGATTGACCGTCATTAGATATCAACATAATAATAATAATAACAATAATAATAATAATAATAATAAATATATCTGATACTCATTCCAGGCTCTTGGAAATAGAATATTGGTTGTGATTATTTTAGGAGTTGTTTGTGTGTCACATCAAACAGGAAGTAAGAGTAAAAGAAAACTTATCAAAATGAACAAAATGAGGAAATTATAAATAAGCACTGATTACAAACAGAAAGCATGAGGCAGTTTTCTCTGATATTATATTACATGAACCGCCATAATTAATGTGTTACTGTAGCGCTCCTCAGCCTCTGATGGACGTCGCTCTGCTGCCCCCGTGTGGACACTCTGTGAGCTGCAGCCACGTGAATAATAACCTGGTGGATGGCCCTGTGTGTGTCTGTGTGACGTGTAGATGATGTGTGTGTGTGTGTGTGTGTGTGTGTGTGTGTGTGTGTGTGTGTGTGTGTGTGTGTGTGTGTGTGTGTGACGTGTAGATGATGTGTTCCTGGACACAGGCTTTGTGTCCAGTAGCAACACACTTTGCACACACCGGCTGGTTCATGTCGTCAATCTTGAGACAGAATAACAGTGAAGATTCAATCACAACACTTTATTTATTTCTATCTTTTTTTCTTTTTAAAATGTAGAATCTAGCTTTGTGATATGTTTTGTGTACATATTATTATCATCATTATTATTATTATCATTATTATTATTATTATTATTATTATTATTATTATTATTATTATTATTATTATTATATTACGTTGTTTTACATCCTCATTTATTTTAAACCCACCCACAATGTTTCTCCTAAACTTCAGCATGTGTTCTTGTTTGAATGTGTGACGCTTCTCCCTAAAGAAATGTAATATGAATAAATCATTACATTTTTATTTACTGATCATTGCTGGTGATCCTTTGATTTGCAATAAGAGCAGCTCAGATTAATAAATCACGCTGGCTGTGCATTCCAATATGTATATAAGACTATTTACTGCGTCAAAAGTACCAGGATGTTGTACATCCAGTCGCCCTTTGCAGCGCTCTCTGGTTAATATGACCCACAATCCTTTGCAGAGCAGACGTATGAGCAAAAGGGTCAAAGTTCAAGCCGTCATGTCAGGAGGAAGTAACATGTTTTGCGATGTTTGTTTTTTCCTTTTCAAGAGCAATTTTTTTTTTTTAATAGAACAAATTGCACAAATACATAAATTGTCAATAAGAAACAACAAAATGCAAACATTCAAACTCACAGGCCATGAGGGAAACCACAGAGGAGGAGAAAGAGAAATAAAAGCATAAAGAATAATGCAGCTTTAACACATGAAGCATTGACTTCTATACAACCAGAGGAGTCGCCCCCTGGTGGTCAGGAGAGAGAATGCAGCTTTAACACATGAAGCATATACTTCTATACAACCAGAGGAGTCGCCCCCTGGTGGTCAGGAGAGAGAATGCAGCTTTAACACATGAAGCATATACTTCTATACAACCAGAGGAGTCGCCCCCTGGTGGTCAGGAGAGAGAATGCAGCTTCAACACATGAAGCATAGACTTCTATACAACCAGAGGAGTCGCCCCCTGGTGGTCAGGATAGAGAATGCAGCTTTAACACATGGAGTATAGACTTCTATACAACCAGAGGAGTCGCCCCCTGGTGGTCAGGATAGAGAATGCAGCTTTAACACATGGAGTATAGACTTCTATACAACCAGAGGAGTCGCCCCCTGGTGGTCAGGAGAGAGAACGCAGCTTTAACACATGAAGCTTATACTTCTATACAACCAGAGGAGTCGCCCCTGGTGGACATTAGAGAGAATGCAGCTTTAACACATGAAGCATATACTTCTATACAACCAGAGGAGTCGCCCCCTGGTGGTCAGGAGAGAGAAAAAGCTTTAACACATGAAGCATAGACTTCTATACAACCAGAGGAGTCGCCCCCTGGTGGTCAGGATAGAGAATGCAGCTTTAACACATGGAGTATAGACTTCTATACAACCAGAGGAGTCGCCCCCTGGTGGTCAGGAGAGAGAATGCAGCTTTAACACATGAAGCATAGACTTCTATACAACCAGAGGAGTCGCCCCCTGGTGGTCAGGAGAGAGAATGCAGCTTTAACACATGAAGCATAGACTTCTATACAACCAGAGGAGGCGCCCCCTGGTGGTCAGGAGAGAGAATGCAGCTTTCTGTTTGGCCGAAGCGCAGATATCTCACCATTAATAAACACTCATGGATCTCCCGATGTTGATACACCTCCACCTGTGCAGTTATAAAGATGTTTTTTCTCACAAAAGTTAAGGAAGTCAGCAGTTATAAATGTGATTAAATATACATTTCCAACAGCTTTCAGTCTAAATACTTTAGAGCACTTTTCCAGGAGTTTGAAGGTCAAACTGTTTCATTGAATGGTTCCTGATTAAAGTGACATGCAGGAGATAAACAGCTATAACTGATCTCCAGAGTAAGTTGTTTAATACCTGTTGGTTTGATATAGACCACTGGTTCTCAACTGGTCTGCTCCGGGACCCACCATCACCCTGAATGACAAGCCGTGACCCAAATCTAGGAACATTTTCAACTTCTCAAATTAATGTAGTGAAAAGATGTTTCAGTGTGAACCTGAGATCGTAGAGGATATGTACGCTAACACAAACACAAGTTTAATGATGAAGCAAAACCAGCAGCAGGTGGCGATGCTAGAGAGGGAACTGTTCCCTTTTACACTCAATTAGCTGCATTTTAATTAAAAAACCCAAAAGTGCATATTCAGGACACGAGGTATTACAACATACATAACCATTCAGAATCTTCAGCCATTTTAAACACTAAACAGCTTTCATGCACAAACTAAAACTAGTTTCAAAAAGAGTGAAATGACCTCACTTTACCTGAGAATACTCACTCACTGAATCTATGACCAACACTTTACTGGAACAAGTCACTGTCTGGAGGAGCAGCTTTTCCACTAACTCAAAATAAATTTAACAAAAGTGGAATTCAAAAGGATTCATATGTACAACATTAACTTTTCTTGTGATTACCTCATCAGTAAATACTGAAAAACATTTTTGCTTTGCAGGAAATTAAGCAGCACTTAATTCTCCTCCTGTCATGCAGGCAGTGCCAT
>NC_136594.1:3013942-3028942 GCF_910589615.1 Taurulus bubalis | reverse complement strand
GTGTTGTGTTACGTCCATTCAGCTCCCACTCGGTGTGACTCACATGTGAGGAGAGGCGCCGTTACTCGGATCTAATCCGACACACAAAATCTAAAAATCCTGTTTGGCGACGCGCAGGAGGCACCTGCGTCCTGATTGGTCGGTCGGTGACTCATCGGGAGCTCGTCTGACCCGTTCTGGGACGAGGATTCATTCAATAATCTGAGATTAGTTGGAATCAGAGTTTCACAAAAGTCCAGATTCACCGTTGAACGATGATGTATTTCAGTGAAGTGAAGGCTTGTTTGAACCAGAAGGAAAAGGTGACGTCAGAGTTTCATCAATATGAATCAAGATCAAAACATTTGACTTTGAGCAGACTATGAACAAAGGGGAGGGGCGTTAACTTACACTGTTTTCTGGTGACTCGTTGGCCTACATTAATGGATCAATATGTATTTTAAATACCTGCAGCTCTACTGCTGGGGAGTGTTGAGCTCTTTGGGGTCGACTGCTGCCTCTTTCTCAGCTGCCGTTTGTGAAAAGGATTCATGCTCAATATTTGAGCATTTTGTTCATGGAGTGGCTTGAATAATAATAATAGTACACATAGCTGCCTCTGGATGGATGCATGTAGTTATATAGTATTTTGTGAATGCAGGTCAAATGCTAAAGAGCATGACAGTATGTGTTGTTGAAGTTGTTTTGTGACTGAAAGTCTGCTGATTTGAAGCCTGGAAAAGTCCAAATGAGCAATACTGAATATGAAAAAGGCCTTTTTGTTATTTCATACATTGTGGTGAAAACGTTCCCTCAGTGGAGTCAGAGTTCAGAGAGATAGATGTATACTTTATTTATCCCAGAGGGGAAATTTGGTTGTCACAGTAGCCAGCAACTTACATATGAGACACAACTAAATTAAATAAAAATTAAAGATATCAGAAAAAATGACATTAAAATGAAAAAAATCACAAGAAATATCAGAAATGCTAAATGCTCAATACATACAACAAAACAAAACAGTAAAGCGTAGTAATTTAGGAAATGAAACAATATAGAAAGTGCAAAAATGCAAAGTATGTGCAAAACAAAAGCGGTGCAAAGGCTGATGATGATGATGATGATGATGATGATGATGATGATGATGATGATGCTGGTGGGTCAATTGACGGAGGATCTGGCCAGGGGTGACTAATAGTAAAGTCTAATAGTAAAGACTTATTGTAAAGTCTAATAGTAAAGACTAATAGTAAAGACTTATAGTAAAGACTTATAGTAAAGTCTAATAGTAAAGTCTAATAATAAAGACTAATAGTAAAGACTTATAGTAAAGACTTATAGTAAAGACTAATAGTAAAGACTTATTGTAAAGACTTATAGTAAAGACTTATAGTAAAGTCTAATAGTAAAGTCTAATAGTAAAGTCTAATAGTAAAGACTTATAGTAAAGACTTATAGTAAAGACTAATAGTAAAGACTTATTGTAAAGTCTAATAGTAAAGACTAATAGTAAAGACTTATAGTAAAGACTAATAGTAAAGACTTATAGTAAAGACTTATAGTAAAGACTTATAGTAAAGTCTAATAGTAAAGTCTAATAGTAAAGACTTATTGTAAAGACTTATAGTAAAGACTTATAGTAAATACTTATAGTAAAGACTTATTGTAAAGTCTAATAGTAAAGACTTATAGTAAAGACTTATAGTAAAGTCTAATAGTAAAGTCTAATAGTAAAGACTTATAGTAAAGACTTTTAGTAAAGACAAATAGTAAAGACTTATTGTAAAGTCTAATAGTAAAGTCTAATAATAAAGACTAATAGTAAAGACTTATAGTAAAGACTTATAGTAAAGACTAATAGTAAAGACTTATTGTAAAGACTTATAGTAAAGACTTATAGTAAAGTCTAATAGTAAAGTCTAATAGTAAAGTCTAATAGTAAAGACTTATAGTAAAGACTTATAGTAAAGACTAATAGTAAAGACTTATTGTAAAGTCTAATAGTAAAGACTAATAGTAAAGACTTATAGTAAAGACTAATAGTAAAGACTTATAGTAAAGACTTATAGTAAAGACTTATAGTAAAGTCTAATAGTAAAGTCTAATAGTAAAGACTTATTGTAAAGACTTATAGTAAAGACTTATAGTAAATACTTATAGTAAAGACTTATTGTAAAGTCTAATAGTAAAGACTTATAGTAAAGACTTATAGTAAAGTCTAATAGTAAAGTCTAATAGTAAAGACTTATAGTAAAGACTTTTAGTAAAGACAAATAGTAAAGACTTATTGTAAAGTCTAATAGTAAAGACTTATAGTAAAGACTTTTAGTAAAGACTAATAGTAAAGACTTATAGTAAAGACTTATAGTAAAGACTTATAGTAAAGTCTAATAGTAAAGACTTATAGTAAAGACTTATAGTAAAGACTAATAGTAAAGACTTATAGTAAAGACTTATAGTAAAGACTTATAGTAAAGACTTATAGTAAAGTCTAATAGTAAAGTCTAATAGTAAAGACTTATAGTAAAGACTTATAGTAAAGACTAATAGTAAAGACTTATTGTAAAGTCTAATAGTAAAGACTAATAGTAAAGACTTATAGTAAAGACTAATAGTAAAGACTTATAGTAAAGACTTATAGTAAAGACTTATAGTAAAGTCTAATAGTAAAGTCTAATAGTAAAGACTTATTGTAAAGACTTATAGTAAAGACTTATAGTAAAGACTTATAGTAAAGTCTAATAGTAAAGACTTATAGTAAAGACTTTTAGTAAAGACAAATAGTAAAGACTTATTGTAAAGTCTAATAGTAAAGACTTATAGTAAAGACTTATAGTAAAGTCTAATAGTAAAGTCTAATAGTAAAGACTTATAGTAAAGACTTTTAGTAAAGACAAATAGTAAAGACTTATTGTAAAGTCTAATAGTAAAGACTTATAGTAAAGACTTTTAGTAAAGACTAATAGTAAAGACTTATAGTAAAGACTTATAGTAAAGACTTATAGTAAAGTCTAATAGTAAAGACTTATAGTAAAGACTTATTGTAAAGACTAATAGTAAAGACTTATAGTAAATACTTATTGTAAAGACTTATAGTAAAGACTTATTGTAAAGTCTAATAGTAAAGACTAATAGTAAAGACTTATAGTAAAGACTTATTGTAAAGACTTATAGTAAAGATTTATAGTAAAGTCTAAAAGTAAAGACTTATAGTAAAGACTTATTGTAAAGTCTAATAGTAAAGACTTATAGTAAAGACTTATTGTAAAGACTTATAGTAAAGATTTATAGTAAAGACTTATAGTAAAGACTTATAGTAAAGACTTATTGTAAAGACTTATTGTAAAGACTAATAGTAAAGACTTATAGTAAAGACTTATTGTAAAGACTTATTGTAAAGACTAATAGTAAAGACTTATAGTAAAGACTTATTGTAAAGTCTAATAGTAAAGACTTATAGTAAAGACTTATAGTAAAGTCTAATAGTAAAGACTTATAGTAAAGACTTATTGTAAAGTCTAATAGTAAAGACTAATAGTAAAGACTTATAGTAAAGACTAATAGTAAAGACTTATAGTAAATACTTATTGTAAAGACTTATAGTAAAGACTTATTGTAAAGTCTAATAGTAAAGACTAATAGTAAAGACTTATAGTAAAGACTTATTGTAAAGACTTATAGTAAAGATTTATAGTAAAGTCTAAAAGTAAAGACTTATAGTAAAGACTTATTGTAAAGTCTAATAGTAAAGACTTATAGTAAAGACTTATAGTAAAGTCTAAAAGTAAAGACTTATAGTAAAGTCTAAAAGTAAAGACTTATAGTAAAGACTTATTGTAAAGTCTAATAGTAAAGACTTATAGTAAAGACTTATAGTAAAGTCTAAAAGTAAAGACTTATAGTAAAGACTTATAGTAAAGACTTATAGTAAAGACTAAAAGTAAAGTCTAAAAGTAAAGACTTATTGTAAAGTCTAATAGTAAAGACTAATAGTAAATACTTATAGTAAAGACTTATAGTAAAGTCTAAAATAAAAGTCTAATAGTAAAGACTTATAGTAAAGACTTATCGTAAAGATTTATAGTAAAGTCTAAAAGTAAAGACTTATAGTAAAGATTTATAGTAAAGTCTAGTAGTAAAGATTTATAGTAAAGTATAATAGTAAAGACTTATAGTAAAGATTTATAGTAAAGTCTAAAAGTAAAGACTTATAGTAAAGTATATTAGTAAAGACTTATAGTAAAGACTTATAGTAAAGTCTAATAGTAAAGACTTATAGTAAAGATTTATAGTAAAGTCTAGTAGTAAAAGACTTATAGTAAAGTCTAATAGTGAAGATTTATAGTAAAGACTTATAGTAAAGTCTAATAGTAAAGTCTAATAGTAAAGATTTATAGTAAAGTATAATAGTAAAGACTTATAGTAAAGTCTAATAGTGAAGATTTATAGTAAAGTATAATAGTAAAGACTTATAGTAAAGTCTAATAGCCGTGGGCAGGAATGTTTTTCCGTATCTAAAACAATAGTTTGTGGCCCCACAGTTTCACGTTACGTTGATAAATAACACATTTCCCCGTATCATCTGGGTTCCTCTCTTGCATGAGTCTTTGTCCGAGTGTTTCAGTCACTGCCGTATGACTCTGGGTTAACAGTGACGTTTCCTTCCAGGGAAGTCGCACCTCGCCATCGTGCAGCGGGTGAACAACGAGGGCGAGGGCGACCCCTTCTACGAGGTGATGGGCATCGTCACCCTGGAGGACGTCATCGAGGAAATCATCAAGTCGGAGATCCTCGACGAGACCGACCTCTACAGTACGTACGCGCTGGTACCGATGCATTGTGGGAGTTTGATGTTTTTTAGCGCTGCGACGTTTTCATTCCGCGTCTCTGTTTTCCGGCAGCTGACAATCGCACCAAGCGCCGCGTCTCTCACCACGAGAGGAAGCAGCAGGACTTCTCCATCTTCAAACTGTCGGAGAACGAGATGAAAGTGAACATCTCGCCTCAGCTTCTGTTGGCGACGCACCGCTTCCTGTCCACAGGTAACGGCCAATCGGCTTCTCTCGTGCCTCTGGCGGGCTAAAACCAACCTATTTGTAGGCCCTTTCCTTGAAAATGTCATCCCCAAACTAAAAAGGGTGTATCTCTGTAACCACTAGGGCTATTTGAATATGTTTGGTGTTATAATAAAAGGTTCACATGTGAGATTTTGTTCAGTTGTGTAAATATCAGTTTATATGTTACTGGTTAAGAGTAAATGAAGATGACACACAGAGAAAAATGAAAAGGTTTCAGGTCCGCCTATAAAAAAAATCACTTTCAGGATGATTATTTCTTTGAAATGATGCAGCTGTAAGGTCCAACTCTAACCCAAATCATAGCTCAATATGTGAACATTCTCTAACCCAAATCATAGCTCAATATGTGAACATTCTCTAACCCAAATCATAACTCAACATGTGAACATTCTCTAACCCAAATCATAACTCAATATGTGAACATTCTCTCTGCAAAGGTTGACTTTGATAAAGTGAAGCAGAACAAAGTTAGAGAGGGTTTAGAACAGAGAACATTCAGACGAGGACTCCAAAATTTGCATTGGGGCACAATTGAATGTGTTCATGTACCAAACCATACATTTCACTTGTATATTACTTATGGTGTTCAATACATCCAAATACTGCAGTTTTGGGCTTTTTTTCATAAAACAAGCTATGATTTACTGTTTTGTATAATAATCTTAGGAGGGCATTGGTTTAAACATAGTTTTTTCTGTCATGCTTCCACGGTGAAACTAAGAATCAAAAAATGTAGTTCACTTGGTGAATTAAAGTAAATTAGTTTAGCATTCAACGACAGCAAAATATGAGAACATCCGTTTACGACTCGCGCAGTACAATCCAGGTCTCGTGTATCCGGTTATGTGTTCACTACTTCCCGAACACACACTCTGCATCTTCATTAAAACCTGTAGCGGCCTCCAGCTCGTGCAGATCCCTCAACTACAGTTTGACTCAACGCGACATATTAAAGCAGCTACGAGGAACTTTCATCTTGTGCTGATTTTGGCGGCCCCTGTGGACAAAGGCGGTAGTGTTTTACGAGCACCAGAGTCCCTTTAGATCACCAAGTTTTACTGCAGCAGTCTGGCATGAAGAATAACTAAGAATAATCTCGCTCACTTGTGTTTCCTCTCCTCTCCTCCTCCCTCAGAGGTGGAGCCCTTCAAACCGGCTCACATCTCAGAGAAGATCCTGCTGAGGCTGATCAAACACCCCAGCGTGGTTCAGGAGCTCAAGTTCGATGAGAGGAACAAGCGAGCGTCGCAGCACTTCCTGTTCCAGCGCAACAAGCCGGTGGACTACTTTGTCCTGGTGCTGCAGGTACACGCCTGCTTTTACTACTGAAAACAAACGTGTGCGTGTTGCAGACAAGCTCACGCGGCGTTTCTGTTCCTTCAGGGTCGAGTCGAGGTGGAGTTCGGTAAAGAGGCGCTGAAGTTTGAGAACGGAGCTTTTTCTTACTTTGGGGTTCCTTCCATCATGCCTGCAGGTACAAATACACAAACACGGTTTATACTCCTTCCCCTCCACTCACACTTTACCTGAATACAGGACAGTAAACTATTCCACATGTTTATGTTCACCCTAAGCTGAAAATGTTACCTTCATTTAGTCCTTAATCTGTTGAGCCCTAGGGTCCCCCAATCGGGGGACCCTTTTATATCAGGAAAATCAAGAAAAAATCATGGTTTAAATCCCTCCCCCCCAAAAAAACAAACATGTTAGGTATCAAATTAAACATAAAAATCAGGGCTACAATAATATATAATCCCGATGTACAACCTCTAAACACAACTCAAACAATAAATAGGATTAGGGGTTAGGGTTATTAGGGTTAGGGCTTAAAGGGCTACAGTGACCGAAATTCACCAAATCTTCTTTTCTAGCTCTCACAAGCATAAAAGTAAAGAACACAAATGCGTACCGAGTATAAATACATATATACACAGAAGAACACTGGAGTTGAACAGTTGCAAGAAATAATAATACAAAAACAATCTTAAAAACAAAGCTGAAAGAACCGTAACCGTAGAAACCCGACGCCCCTTTTTTTCTGTCTTCTGAAAATGAGAATTGGGTTTTTCCACATCCACAGTTCCGATTTAATTAATTTAAATTGTTAAAGTACCGTAACCCTTGTGAGAAGAGACATCCGTAAACTCTTATTATAACGTTTCACTAAAACATCCATAAGTCCCCTTTCAATTTATGAACCGAAAAACACGTTTTTTTGACTGAATATGCTTCCTAGCATGCCAATACTTGTTTATTGTGATTAATATTACATATTTAGATGCTGTAGCTCCTAATAGAAACGGTTAAAACGGATAGAAACGGTTAAAACCGTTAAACGTCCACGTGAAGAGAGAAAGTCTCGATTGGCAGCACTCAAACTCTCCAGTCCTGGCATTTTAAAATCGCTCTGCACAGCTTGAAATATGTGTGAATGCTTCCAAGGGATTTAACTGCCGGGGGAAATAATCGCAAGCATTCATCTGGGTGAAGTGACTGAAATGAATGGAAGCTCTCAGCTACAGCGGCCGAGCCCACTTCGGATTAAGGAGGTCCGAATGTGATTCGATGGAGTCGTATTTATTCTGGTAAAAGTGCTTCATAGAATATTTAAAGGCGTCTTTTTTTACTTTCTTTCTCCCGCAGTCCACAGATCCCCGTCTCGCAGCAGTGGTCTGGACCGCTCTGAGTCCATGCTATACGGGGGCAGCATGAGCCAGCTAAACGGAGGCGGGAACGTCTACCTGCCGGACTATTCTGTCCGACAGCTCACACATCTGCAGATCATCAAGGTACCGCTGCGGCTTCAATGGCTGCCTGTTTTCACCTTCACTGTCCTCCTCAAAGACCCAGTGAGACAGAAGTTAGAGCCTCTTTTTAGCTTCTGTTCAGAGAGCATCACAGTGAAACAGAATAGTGCTGCAGGAATGAGTCCTAAATAAATGAGTCAGCATTTTTTTACTTCCAGCTTCCTTGTCTTGAAGTCAATGTTGTTTTTTTGCAACGCATCCTTTTTCAAATTCCAATTTTGCGACTAGTTATACAATTTTTTTTTTGCGTTTTCCTACATAAGTCCAACAACACCTCTTACATGCAGAGAGTCTTTTCAAATGTCCTAACAGAGAGCAACTATGTTAGGCACCAAAACTACTGAGCTAGGTTCATGAAAAGATTGTGGTTTGGGCTAAAATAACTATGACTTAAGATACGTGATAAATAAAGTCTCCTGGAGAAAAGATTGCTGTTTATTTGTCTGTTTGAAACCGAAAATGAACGTTGACTTTACGCTTGTTACATATCGCTGAGGCTGGTTGTTGTTTATTTACAGTAGTTACGTTGTTGCGCTACGTTGTTGCGCTACGTTGTTGCGCTACGTTGTTGCGCTACGTTGTTGCGCTACGTTGTTGCGCTACGTTGTTGCATTACGTTGTTGCGCCATGTTGATACCCTACGTTGTTACGCTACATTGTTACGCTACATTGTTACGCTACATTGTTACGCTACATTTGATACATTACTTTATTGAGTTCCGTTGTTACATTTTGTTGTTACGCTACATGTAAACGTTATATGTATATTTTATGTTATATGTAACGTTTTATGTGTATTTGAACATAAACCATGATCTTCTTTTTCTAATCTTTCACCCAGTAGTTTTGATTTTCTTTCTGGTGACTTCGTTGGCAAGAGTCCAACATCCTTCCGAACCTTAATATTACCCACAATCCTCTGTTCCCGTGTGTCAGATTACCCGGAGCCACTACCACAATGCTGTGACCGCCACCCGGATGGACAGCTCCCCTCAGACGCCGGATGCCGACGCCTGTCTGGCAGCGGGCGCCGCCCCGACCCCGGAGCCCGGCGCCACGCGGAGGCCCCCGGAGAACACCACCACCACCACCCACACCCTCATGCCCCCGCCCAGGGAGACCGGCCGGCCCAGCTCGGCCCGAGCCCGAGGACAGCAGTCCAGCGTCCCACACAGCACCTCGCTGCTGAATGAGAAGAACCGGATCGTCCGTGAGTATCCTCGACAGGCAGGAAGTGGCTGTTCTGGAGGTCAGACCGGAATAAATGAGAGAAGCTGTGAGCCGTCAGAGGCAGACAAACAACGGCGAATGAGTTTCTCTCAATTCATTAGAGCGAGATACTGAAAATGAATTGAGTTCAAGAACCTCAGAGATGTTTTCAAAACAGCTGACGGAGACCGTCTGGGCAGAGATAAACAGACTGACAGACGGAGACGTGACTGAATGTGAACGAGACGAGAGGAAAAGAGAGAAAAGAGCTGGGAGGCTTGTTTGTGCTCCTTAATGGATGAGAAGCAGTTTGAGGTTCAGACTTTAGTCCGTTGGCTGGCTGAGAAGTGTTAGTGTTACATTATGGGGGAAAGTTTTTAATGGCTTTCGGAAGCTTTTCAAGATTTATTGGCGAGGGCAGTTTTTGGATGTATATACAATGTGTATGTAATGCACATTATGTGCCTGCACAATCTTCAAACCACACACTATTTGAATAGACCACGTTTCACTCCCCAATCAGATGGGGAGTGAAACAGCTCTAACACATGCAGCTTTAACACATGAAGCATATACTTCTATACAACCAGAGGAGTCACCCCATGATGGTTCCTAGAGAGAATGCAGCTTTAACACATGAAGCATAGACTTCTATACAACCAGATAAGTCACCCCCTAGTGGACAGTAGAGAGAATGCAGCTTTAACACATGAAGCATAGACTTCTATACAACCAGAGGAGTCACCCCCTAGTGGACAGTAGAGAGAATGCAGCTTTAACACATGAAGCATAGACTTCTATACAACCAGCGAAGTCGCCCCCTGGTGGACAGTAGAGAGAATGCTGGTTTTAAGGCACACAGACTTTCTTTGCCGCCTGGTGGTAGAAAGACTTTATCAAATGTGAGGAAAAGGCATCATGTATGTTTATGTGTGTTTTTGTGTGTGTTTATGTGTGTTTATGTGTGTTGATATGTTTATGTGTGTGTATATGTGTGTCTATGTGTGTGTTTATGTGTGTCTATGTGTGTGTTTATGTGTGTCTATGTGTGTGTCTATGTGTGTGTTTATGTGTGTCTATGTGTGTGTTTCCGCTGCAGGCAGCAAGTCTGATGGACAGAAGAGTCCCAGCGACTCAGTGTTTCTCAGGATGGACGAGATCCCGTACATCAGGGAGGACAGAACTGAGCCCGACGCTCACACTGGTACGACAAGTTTCCGTCTGCTGCTCCGTTAATATACTAATAACGTGATGTGGGGATGATTTCCAAAGATAACAACACATTGTTACATGTTTTAGTGGTTACATTAATTAAAATCTTGTCTCGAGCTGCTTTAAAAGTTGACACGACGTCTTTTGTTTCATTTGTCCCAAAAAAAATTAAAAAACAGCACCAAAGCTGTTCATCATTGACAGGGCCATGACTTTGTCCCCCTCTCTCTTTCTCTCTCTCTCTCTCTCTCTCTCTCTCTCTCTCTCTCTCTCTCTCTCTCTCTCTCTCAGACATGGCCTCTGTTCCCATGGAAACGGACACGTCTCCTTTCATCAGCAGCCTGTCCCTGAGCGGCTCAGAGGAAACGCTGGGCAAGAAACTCCTGCTGAAACTCAGTGAGTCTCTCTCACAAACCGGTTATTCACCAACCCTTTCTCCTCTCTCTCTCCATCTCTCTCTCCATCTCTCTCTCCCCTGCTTTGCTTTGATTAACATGCAAACTCAACCCTCACGCTCACGCCTACCACTCAAACATACATTAGTGATCTTGCCCACTTTATATTCTCGTGACGTTTCCTAAACGGCTAAACAAAAGCTTATAGAGGTTTTGTTTTTGTTTCTTTAAATGTGTTTCCTCACTTGCTTGCTTGATTTTTATGCATTTTAGTTTGGTGTTAAAATCACCCAAATGGAGAATTAAAGCAAACATGAAATCCCAGAGAACATCATGTTTCACATGTGTTCAACCAGCAACCAAACTAGTGTCCAAAATGACCAAAAGTAGTGAATAAGTTCCACTTTAACGCTTAAAAAACATGTTTGTGTATACAGTGGCCCAAAAAGACTTACAGCTGTAATTGCAGCAAAAGGCGGTTCCACAAACTATTGACTCAGGGGGGCTGAATAGTTTTGCACACTGCACTTTTCAGTTTTTTATTTGTGAAAAAAATGTAAAATCATGTTTAATTTTCTTTGTACTTCACAATTGTGTGACACTTTGTGTTGGTCTTTCACATAAAATTCCAATAAAATATATTTATGTTTGTGGCGTGTAATGTGACAAAATGTGGAAACGTTCAAGGGGTATGAATAATTTTGCAAGCCACTGTATATTGTGTGTGTGTGTGTGTGTGTGTGTGTGTGTGTGTGTGTGTGTGTGTGTGTGTGTGTGTGTGTGTGTGTGTGTATGTGTGTATGTGTGTGTGTGTATGTGTGTGTGTGACGTACTCCCTAACTGCATTGTCTCCTCAGGCCACAAGAAGAGGAAAAAATCCCGCGAAGGAGAAAAGACGCCGGAGGACATTTCAGAGCAGCCGCTGGTGAAAACCTAGCGGCGGCCTGAACCTGAATACCGGACTACAGCTATCAGAGTTTTATCTGAAAACAACACACACACACACACACACACACACACACACACACACACACACACACACACCCTAACGTGGACCCGTCACCAGGAATGTAATGAACACACGGACGGAAGACGCCATTTTATTGGCAATAAAAAACGTAGCTTCTCATCTTCACATGTTTTTCATGTTGCTGCTTGTACATAAAGGAATGACGACGATGTAGAAAAGGTTTTTACACCCCCTCATGTGAGCACTACTCCAATGGAGCGGATTGGAGTAACGGATGGAAGACACCAAAGATGTTGCTGTTTTTTGTACATATTGCACCGGGGGACGTCTCAAGGGAGCAGACGTAAACCGGCCGCCTCGTGTTCGGGCTTTGGATTTGAAAAGTCGCTTGATTTATGTTGTTGTTTACCCGGCTATTAGTGAGGAGAAGTCCCTCCCGGGGGAGGAAATCTAGAGAGAGGAATATTTTGTTTGTGCCATGAATTACATTTACGTCAACAAGTCAAGAAAAGTCTCAGTTTGTCGTCGCACCATTTATTTATGTGTTAAAGCTGCTTTTGCTCTACTGACCACCAGGGGGTGACTCCTCTGGTTGTATAGAAGTATTTGCTTCATGTGTTAACCTCTTAACGTTCTGCTGTCGCGCGGGCGCCCATTTCAACTATACACTGTACATTCCGTTGTACGCTGTACATCTATTTATAGTTCGGTATGAGTGTCATATGTTTCTGGAAACCTACGATTCTTGTGATTCCAGCTTTGCACTCTGTTTCAAGATCAGACCACCACAGCAGCTACAATCAATACTTTTGTCAGACAACAACAAACAAACAAGCGATTTGAAAATCAAGGCAACTCACCGATGACGCCTCATATTGATCCATAAATCCATAATATTCCAACAAAAATGGCGTTGTTACGTCGTAAAGGTCCAACAAAAATAAATCCCATAAAAGATTTAGTCCAAAACACGTGATTACATCCATAAATATCCACCAACTGGCGTTGCATCATTCCATTGCAGCTGAAAGTTATGAACGAAAGTAGTGTTGTTTTTAGCAGAAAGTTATGTTTGCATGGCACAGCTACAAACTCGCTATCAACATGTCCGCCGAAATCTAACGTTTCCAATGAGACCCCACTTGAACCAATAGGAGCTTCATGTCCTGACTGACAAGCTACATTACCCAACCAGAAGCTACGCTGAAGTTTAGGCTCAGCCTCTATTTTCTTACGTGGCTCCCGTCTGCTGCGTCGTACAGGTCAGATGACAGGCGTTTCGGACAGCCAATGAAGTTGCCTAAACAAAGATAGGCGGGAAGAGGGGGGGGGGGGGGGGGCAAATAATCCCAACAGCCTTCAATTTGATGAGAAGAGACAGCTGCTGTAGAGCTTCAGTCTGAAGTGCAAATTAGCATAAAAATGCATGTATACTTCATTTTCTCTGTGTCAGCAATACTGGTAGTATATATGAATAGTACCTATATACGTTTGCAAGACTATAAGCCTTTTTAATAGGTATATAGTATACATATCAATAGAAAAACATGTGTAAAATATTCATTTTCTGTGATATTGTTATCAACTTTTTACTCAGACTAGAAAAGGCTTCAGGCTATGGTCCCATGGTGTTTTCCAGTCCATACGTCCCATTTATAGTCATCTACAGGCATCTATTTGCAAAGAATTGTTCAGGTGGAAATAAAAACCTTATACTTTAGTGTGTTCAAACTTATATAACTCAGTGTCAGCAGCACTTAAAGTGATTCTGACTATTGAGGGAAAAAAGCTTCAGATTGTTACCTTTCAAAAGAGACCAAGACCATGCATTTACTCCACATAGTTCAAGTACAGCTTCCAGTTTACTTTGGGTTTACCTGGATAGGCGTTTTTCGTCAAATTTTACAGGAATGTTAAGAGGTTAAAGCTGCATCGTCTCTCCTGACCACCAGGGGGCGACTCCTCTGGTTGTATAGAAGTCTATGCTTCATGTGTTAAAGCTGCATTCTCTCTCCTGACCACCAGGGGGCGACTCCTCTGGCTGTATAGAAGTCTATGCTTCATGTGTTAAAGCTGCATTCTCTCTCCTGACCACCAGGGGGTGACTCCTCTGGTTGTATAGAAGTCTATAGAAAATGGCTCTTCTTGATTTATTCCCTCAGTAAACAATGTAAACAGTGTATGTTTGCATTTAGTAAATTATGGTCATTTAGAGTCAAACAGACCATAAAGCAGGGGACGCTTTAGGGGCGGGGCTACAAGGTGATTGACAGGTCGACACCAGAGACGTATACGGCGTCTCTCCCGTTCGAGCCCTTTTCATCAGATCCATTTAAATTATTAATGGACCCTCTCTGTCCTCTCTGGCTTTTTTTCCCGTTCTATTGGAGGTGAAATGAAAGTGAGCTTCTGGCTGCAGCGGTGGTGACACGGGATGTCTAGAGTACAGATGGTACCAGGTTTATGAGGCCGGCCCATGTGAGCTGAACACACACACACACACACACACACACACACACACACACACACACACACACACACACACACACACTGTTGCATCAGTGCACCTTCACTCAACCAATCAGCATGTAGATAATAGAGTGCTGCAGGGATGATGAGTCTAACCAGGAAGTTAGCTTTTGACAAAAAGCCAATGGGGTTCTTCATTAGATTAGATTTTGGATTATTACAGACATTTTATAGAAAATAATCTCTGTGGCAAAACAACATTTTTGACACTTAAACGTTTTGTTCAGCAGGATAATCTTTACAAATGAAACCCACTTTAAAGCCTATGCTTCATGTGTTAAAGCTGCATTCTCTCTCCTGACCACCAGGAGGCAACTCCTCTGGTTGTATAGAAGTATATGCTTCATGTGTTAAAGCTGCATTCTCTCTCCTGACCGCCAGGAGGCAACTCCTCTGGTTGTATAGAAGTCTATGCTTCACGTGTTAAAGTTGCATTCTCTCTACTGACCATCAGGGGGCGACTCCTCTGGTTGTATAGAAGTCTATGCTTCACGTGTTAAAGCTGCATTATCGCTCCTGACCACCAGGGGGTGACTCCTCTGGTTGTATAGAAGTCTATGCTTCACGTGTTAAAGCTGCATTCTCTCTCCTGACCACCAGGGGGCGACTCCTCTGGTTGTATAGAAGTCTATATAAATGACTCTACTTCTCTTGATGTATTCCCTCAGTAAACATTGTAAACATGAGTTTATGTCTCAATCTCTAGTTTCAAGTCTTCTTCAATACAGCATGATGTTCATTTAGTAAATTATGGTCATTTAGAGTCAAACAGACCATAATTTCTGGTTTTTCAGACTCGTTCCTGCAGCACTTTATGTAGA
>NC_136594.1:2978942-3011442 GCF_910589615.1 Taurulus bubalis | reverse complement strand
TTTAGTATAAAAATATACAGAAACGTACTAGTCTTCAGTATTATTATTTTTTATTTTTAACCATGTGTTACTTGAGTATTTCCATTTTATTATATTTCTACTACATTTATTTAAAGCTGCAGTTCATACTAATTTCTTTTAATTTGTTTATAAAAATACAGGAATACAGGAATTTAGTTTTAGCTTACTAACAATATTTTTCAACACACATTTTAAAAGTATTTACTGTTATAACCTTGAAAGAAAAGTCCAACCTCAGCGCCAGTGATGACGCAACACCTTATGTTTAGGATTCTGGGAGATTTGAAGGTTCAAAGTGAGCCTGAGAGACGAAAGACACATGATGAAATAAATATATATATATATATATATATATATATATATATATATATATATATATATATAAATAAATAGACAGGGTTCATACACATTCTGACCAATGGGTTTCATGACTTTAAACCAAATGTCCATTACAAACATTTAGTGAAATCTGGGTGTAAACAGTAAAAAGTGAGTAAATGTCGTATTTAAACTAACAATGAGAATACAAAGCATACAGTAAACCTTAAATGACTCAAACGAATGAGACAATAGTTTGATTAAAAGAATAAACATTTATATAGATGCCTGTATGTATGCCTGCTTATATTTTGAGTCTCTTTTAAAAGCATATTCATTATTTCAAACTCAGCGTAAATGAACGTCATGAACACATGAATATAACACATTTACATGACTTTTACTAAACTTTTGGGGTTTTATTTTTCTCAAGGACTTTTCCAGGCCTGGAAATAACCATTTTAAAATTCCATGACTGTTCCAGGTTTTCCATGACCGTAAGAACCCTGAATAAATAAAAAAAAAAAAATATATATATATATATATATATATATATATATATATATATATATATATATATATATATATATATATATAGGGGGCGGGAAATAACAGACAGAACACAAACATTAGGTTCCTGTGTTTTATAATTTATTACAGTATGAATACCACCGTGTGCCGTTACAAACAACACCACGTGATGGAGGACGGTCACGTGATGAGCGACACACACACAGAGACAGTGAGAGAGTGAGTGAGAGACCTTCTGGAACACGATAAGGGCACTGCGGGCGAGAGAGGAGGGGAGAGAGCGATGCGACCTTCACATCGCGAAAAACCCGCAACGTCAGGCGTGTGCGTTTAAAGTCACGTGACCTTCCAGCCGAGACTTCAGCAGAGCGATGAGATTAATAAATACACATTTTATTAGTGAAATTGCAAATTCTGATGGCTGACAGAAGAAAATCAGGTTTTAAACTGATTAAACTGTAACGGGCAGACGACATCTATTTACATTGACCGGCCTCTTTATGTCAATTTGTTCAATACTACATATTAATCCCCATTTGGTGCTATTTATGACATTGAGGAAGCAAAAGAAATAACAAGTTAAGTCAAATCAAGTGACCTTAGAAATGTTTTGGAAAGCGTCCAAGTGTGCCTAAATCATTGCACCTCCCGAAGGCTTCACGTGAGAACAAACACATCCGGTTCTCCCGTTGGTTCCACTGCAAAGTCCCCCGATGCAGCCCAACCAATCAGGAGGTCAGATGATGAGGGGGCGGGCACAGCGGCACAGACATGACGGTACTTCCTGTGGAGGAAGGAGGCAGGAAGCTGGACGGAGCGGCTCACTGGACCTTGGTGACGGCGTCGTGGATGGACTCGGCGATGTAGTCGATGTTCTTGGTGGTCAGGCCGCACATGTTGATGCGGCCGCTGGCCATCAGGTACACGTGCTTCTCTTTGATCATGTACTCCACCTGTTTGGCTGGAGGTTCACACAGTCACGGATCGGACATTTTATTTTTGCTGGCATCCTCCCACCTCTTTAACTTTACTACACAAATATCCTCTTGATGGAGCGCTCATATACACACACACACACACACACACACACACACACACACTATTATATTATTTTTAAATATATATATTTATTATCTTAAATAAATATAATATATATTATTTTAAATATATAATATATATTATTTTAAATATAAAAAATATATTATTTTAAATATAAAAAATATATTATTTTAAATATAAAAAATATATTATTTTATATATAAAGAATATAATATTATTTTATATATAAAAAAAATAATATTATTTTATACATGAAAATAAATTTTTATATATGTAATATATATACACTCCTGTTAAGCACTTTGTGACTTATGTCTGTGAAAAGCGGCGTATAAATAAATTCTAGTTACTAGTTACAGCGCAAAAAGTGGGCGGGATTTAAGAAGGGTACAAATTAAACAGTCGTTTGGAAACAAAATTCTTTGTCGTGTGTGATGAGCAGAGCTCAACGCTAATTTTTAAAAGTGAGGCCAAGAATCGGTCGGCAACTATATATATATATATATATATATATATATATATATATATATATATATATATATATATATATATATATATATATATATATTAAAAAAAGACACTGCCTGGTGTGTGTATGAATTTGTGCGCTTTCACACTCACGGTTCAGGCCGGTGAAACTGAACATGCCGATCTGCTGGGTGATGTGGTCCCAGGTCCCCGGGGTGCCCAGAGCCTGCAGCTTGGCCTTCAGCTGGTCCCTCATCAGCAGGACGCGCTCAGCCATGGTCTTCACATTGCCCTTCCTGAGAGAGGGGGAGGAGTTAGAAAGGCCAATGTCTTCACATTGCCCTTCCTGAGAGAGGGGGAGGAGTTAGAAAGGCCAATGTCTTAGAGAGGGGGAGGAGTTAGAAAGGCCAAGGTCTTCACATTGCCCTTCCTGAGAGAGGGGGAGGAGCTAGAAAGGCCATGGTCTTCACATTGCCCTTCCTGAGAGAGGGGGAGGAGCTAGAAAGGCCAAGGTCTTCACATTGCCCTTCCTGAGAGAGGGGGAGGAGCTATACAGGCAACCAAAAGAGTGAGGAAGTTCAGATAAATTAAGTTCTCAAAGCCGCCCAACTGCAGCTTCAATATTTTAAAGGAAAGTTGTAAAATATTCATGTGCACTTCACGGGGACACACACACACACACACACACACGTAGACTACAACCCTCTCTCTCATATATACACACACACGTTTTGCATTACTTGTGTGCAAGATTGTAAATTAGAGATATTTAGTCAGAAATTTCACTTCATTAATCGAATCAAACAATTGTGTGTATGTATATATAAAAAATATTATAAATATATATTTAAAATATATATATATTATTTTAACATACATACACACATTGCTTGAAGTAGAGAGAACTCAAACACGCCATTCTTTGCAGAATAACAGTTATGTCATAAACCATTAACATTTTTCATTTAGATTTTGTAATTTCTTTACAAAAAAAAAAAAAATCTGACATTTTTCCAAATGTGCGCAATTTGAAAAGCACCATATCTAAAAATGTTTTTTACTGCATTTTATTTTGGATTTATTTGATTGTAGAATAAAGTAATATTGATGAAATATCCCAATTTTACAGCATGGTGTGTTCAAGGACTGTAGAAAAGATGACAATCTGGCAACAATGGGAAAGAATTTAGTGGTTTGTTTAAAGAAAAATATGCTTTTCAATCCCGCCGGCAGGGTTTTGGGGTTCAGATGTTTTTAATTAAGTAAACGCCATTTAAATGTCTTAATATCAGGCAGCCATCAGCTTCCAGTGATGTTTAAACCATGAGCATGAAAAGGTGCAGATGTGGTTTTTAACATCTCACTGAATAAAAATATTTTTTATTTCTTAGAAGACATTTTGAAAGATTGATTTAAGACAAATTTAATAACCATCAAGTAATTATTATTCATGAATTCAGTGCCTTTTAATGCTTCTTTTCACGCGTTTGGATCGTACCATTCGGCGAACAACTCGGGGCAGTTCAGGGTCTTGCTGACGATGCGCGCTCCCTGAGACGGCGGGTTGGACCAAGTCGTCCTGACGATCTTCTCCATCTGGGAAAGGATGCGGGACAAGTTCTCCCCGTCCTGGGCGACCACGGTCAGGTTGCCCACTCGCTCGTCTGGTAAAGGAAGAGAGGAACCGCTTCAGGACACCAACAAATGCTGTGTATTCTGAAATGTATATTTATCTCGTCTTCGTTTCTGTGCACTCACTGTAAAGGCCGAAGTTTTTGGAGAAGGACTGAGCGACGAAGAGCTCGAAGCCCTCGGACACAAAGTAGCGGATGGCCCAGGCGTCTTTATCCAGGTCGCCAGAGGCGAAGCCCTGGTAGGCGGAGTCAAAGAACACAAACAGGTTCCTCCTCTGGAGAGAAAGAAGAACATATATTGAAAAAAGTCATCAATCATGACATGTATTGTATGTTGTGTTTCATTTTTTTACAGGGTCCGGTTTGTGCAGACGGTTTATTTTGGGCAGAATTTTGAGTTCAGCCATGTAGAATTAAGTGATTATGCTAAAATAATCACAATTTTAAGCTTCGGTTTGGTTGCTTTTCCTGATGGGAGCGTCCGTCACACGTGATGTGTTCGAGGACCCTCAGAAAACTGGAAAACCTGACGATAATGCTTATTTAATTTGTTTAATGTTGATAAAATATTCACGTTATATCCAGAAGCTTTTACTTCATGAACAGACACTTCAGGGACCCGGACGTCCTCTTACCTTCATGATCTCGGCCATCTTCTTCCACTCCTCCGGGGTCGGGTCGGTGCCGGTGGGGTTGTGTGCGCAGGCGTGGAGGACGAAGATGGAGCGTTCTGGAGCTTTCTGTTTTTAGGAAGAGGATAAAGTGACAAATCATGACCTAAAACAGTGTTTTGTTTAAGGATGGTCTAGAATAGAAAGGTGTAACGTCAAATTATCTGCATTCAAACTGTATTTAAGTGGATACAACCAGAGGAGTCACCCCCTGGTGGTCAGGAGAGAGAATGCAGCTTTAACACATGAAGCATATACTTCTATACAACCAGAGGAGTCACCCCCTGGTGGTCAGGAGAGAGAATGCAGCTTTAACACATGAAGCATATACTTCTATACAACCAGAGGAGTCGCCCCCTGGTGGTCAGGAGAGAGAATGCAGCTTTAACACATTAAGCATATACTTCTATACAACCAGAGGAGTCGCCCCCTGGTGGTCAGGAGAGAGAATGCAGCTTTAACACATGAAGCTTATACTTCTATACAACCAGAGGAGTCGTCCCCTGGTAGTCAGGAGAGAGAATGCAGCTTTAACACATGAAGCATATACTTCTATACAACCAGAGGAGTCGCCCCCTGGTGGTTAGGAGAGAGAATGCAGCTTTAACACATTAAGCATATACTTCTATACAACCGGAGGAGTCGCCCCGTGGTGGTCAGGAGAGAGAATGCAGCTTTAACACATGAAGCATATACTTCTATACAACCAGAGGAGTCGCCCCCTGGTGGTCAGGAGAGAGAATGCAGCTTTAACACGTGAAGCATAGACTTCTATACAACCAGAGGAGTCACCTCCTGGTGGTCAGGAGAGAGAATGCAGCTTTAACCCATCAAGCATATACTTCTATACAACCAGAGGAGTCGCCCCCTGGTGGTCAGGAGAGAGAATGCAGCTTTAACCCATCAAGCATATACTTCTATACAACCAGAGGAGTCGCCCCCTGGTGGTCAGGAGAGAGAATGCAGCTTTAACCCCCTCCTCACCTCCAGGTCGTCCAGGAGCCCGGCGAGGTCCAGGCCCCTCTTGGCAGCATCCCAGTAGTGGTAGGGACGGATGTCTTTGAAGCCGGCATCAGCAAACACACTGTTGTGGTTCTCTGGGAACAAGAACAAGAACCGATAATTAAAACCTCAAATCTATTTAAACTTTTCGTTACATTTCCACATTTACTCGCTTCTCAGCCGTCTACTGACCCCAGGTGGGCGCCGACACGTAGACGGGCGTGGCCGTGTTGTTGACGCCGTTGTACCAACGGCGCAGGAACTCGGCCCCGATCCTCAACGCACCGGTCCCGCCCAGAGCCTGGACCGCTCCCACCTGACGGGATGAAGCGCGACAAGAATGTTAAGAAAGATGTTACTTATATTTATGGGATATTTTTTTGATTAATCAAATAATCTTATCTGTAAAATGTCAAAAACTATGACAACTAAAAAGCTCAAATCATATAGATATATTTATACACAAACACACACACGGTGCAGTGTATGTGTACAATACACAGTGTGTGTGTGTGTGTGTCTCACCCTGCCGTCCTTGATGGCGGCGCTGTCGTCTCCCAGGGCGACCTTGGAGGAGGCGGAGCGGAACTCTGGCAGGCCGAGGATGGGCAGGTACTCGTGGTTCAGGCTGCCGTCCTCCACGATCAGCCGCTCCACCTTCTTCACCACCGGCAGCACCCAGGGCTGGCAGTCATCGGTCCGGTAAGCTGGAGGACACAAGGCGACGCAGCAATTACAAAAATATATCGACGAGCCATCTGGTTCGTTCACCGTCACAGTGTTGAATAAAGTTTTATCCTCCAATATTCAGTGAAGCGTGTGACCAGGACATCATGGAAGTTTCTCTTGTCTCTGATCATGTAACTTTGTAAACAACCAAATCAGTGTTTATCCAACAGGAGGAGAGCTAGTAACGTTAGCAGCACTGCTAACGGAGAACCAGCAGGAGGAGAGCTAGTAACGTTAGCCTCACCGCTAACGGAGAACCAACAGGAGGAGAGCTAGTAACGTTAGCCTCACCGCTAACGGAGAACCAACAGGAGGAGAGCTAGTAACGTTAGCAAAAAAGTAAAAAGATAAGTGTTTTTAATGGTTTCAGAGCAAATATATGACAAAAAGGGATCCGTGTCTGATTGATATGGATCATCAATAATCATCGGCAATTAATTTCAGCGGCAAAAAGAACGTGACCAGGGATCTTTAAAAGATTTGCTCCTTTTTTCTTTTTGTGATCCGATCTGTGACTCTGAACCGCGATACGGTTGCATGACCCGTTACTATAAACGACTGTCAGTGTGTGTGTGTCTGTGTGTGTGTGTGTGTGTGTGTGTCTGTTGCACATATTTGACTCCTTAAGAACTCGGTCCTGTGCAGAGCTGTATCAGATATCAGGCCATCGCCACAGCTGTGGCTTCAATGTGCCGAGAAGAAAGACAGCCGTGACCTCGGCTTACTGCCGTTGATTTATCCATGGGTTTCTTTTCAGTTTTTACACAGAGAACGCATCTGAATCAACGAGTGTGTCCCATCAAAATTGGCTACATTACAAGGGCGAGGCTTTCTCTGTTGCCGATTATTCATCCCCTGCTTTATGGTCCGTTTGACTCTAAATGACCATAATTTACTAAATGAACATCATGCTGTGAGCCGACCCCTGGTGGTCAGGAGAGAGAATGCAGCTTAAACACATGAAGCATAGACTTCTATACAACCAGAGTCGACGCCCCCTGATGGACATTAGAGAGAATGCAGCTTTAACACATGAAGCATATACTTCTATACAACCAGAGGAGTCCTAAAGAGGTCTTTGAGGTACTTAAGGACTCTGTTGTTATTAGCATTGTGTTCTGCACTAATTTGAACAGCCCTAGCCATAAAGGTAAATAACCTGGTAATCTGTCAAACCTTAACATTACTAATATTAGCTGTTTTCATCTCAAGTATCCTGCAAAGGCAATTAATTAAAGACGGCATCATCACAAGTGCAGCACAATGATCAGACAGCTGCAAAACAAACATGATGAGCAACTCAATTAAAACTAGCTTCCTGGCTAATTATAGCATATTTACTTTCACGTTAAACATGCAGTGTCCATGAGAAATAAACTGAATTTAAATATTGATATTCTTAAATATGTTACCACTCTGGTAATCTTCCTAATACTGATAAAACATTTGTTTTAAAGATGACAAGTATCAACATTTAAAACAGTGACTCAGGTGAATAAAGCTGATTCTGATCATGAAGTGTTATATGATGCGTTCAAGGACACACGTGAGACTCTGGAACAAACAGACTTAGCTAAGGCACCTGCTGTTTATTTCGCCTCGAGACCAACTATTCCACGAGCTTTTAGGGGAAACGGGTGAAAGAAGTGATCACAAGACGAAGTGCTGCTTCTCTTTAATGCAACCTCCTCCGGTGACATCATGTGTAGCTGTCAACGGGGAGCTAACTGGTGCTTTGGCGCGTTAGCTGCTCTGCTAGCCGGCAGCGAAGGTCAAAGCAAGGAGCTGCTAATAGTTGGGACCATAATAACTTCATAACACAAAGGGGAGGAGGGAAGGAAGCTGGGAAGCTAAACGAAGCTTTAAAAAAACTAAGCACAAGCCGGCGGGGACACAGTTTCCAGCAAGCTAACTTAGCTGTAGCATTAGCAGCTAGCGGTCGTGAACGTACCTCCGACTCCCAGGTTCACCTTCTGCGAGTGGCTGTCCTCCCTGAAGTCAGCGCTCAGCTTGAAGACAGCCACCGGAGGAGCCTGCGGGACATTGCTGAATATGGACATGGCTCTCTTGCGGGGGAAAAAGGCGGAGAAGAGGCGGAGGAGAAGCTTCAAAGCGACGGGGCAGACGGAGAGAGCGAGAGACGGGCCCGGGTTCACCTTCACCCCGCTGGTTTCAGGACAGACAAGCGATGGAGGCGTCAATCTGGCAGCCAATAGGAAGGCGCGTAGCACTGACGTAAACATGAGCCAGCCAATGAGAGTGTAGCAACATCTTTTTTTTTTTTATAATAGTTATTTATATATATATATATATATATATATATATATATATACATATATATGTACAACATATTGTATGTACATAATATATATATATATATATATATTTATACTATGTAATATAATATATAATATTGTGTGTATATATATATATATATGGTAAAAAAACTAACTATAAAAATAATTATAGTTGTATCCATTTATATATCATATTTTATAGATTTATTATTTGTATTGTCAGAATAAATATTAAAGCAATACAATATTAACTTTAATTTTTTCCATTTATAAACATATATATATACACATATGTATACATATTGTATATATATATATATATATGTATACAATATTTTATATATGTATGTAATATTTAATATATATCATATTATATATGTATGTATGCAATATTTTATATAATTAATATGATATATTGTATATATATATATATATATATATATATATATATATATATATATATATATATATATATATATATCATATTTATGGTTAAAAAAAGCTACCTATAATATTTGTATTTATTTTTTAAAATATATAATATTGTTTATACATATGTGTATAATATTTTTCTATAAATGTGTATAGATATTTATGAGTAGATGTGTGGCACGTAAATAAGAACAACATGAATGTGAGACAGCAGTGAGTAAGCGCAGTTCCTCTGATCTGCCACTAGAGGTCAGTGTGACCAAGCAGAAGAGGCTGCAGAGTCAGAAAGACACTGAGAACATGGTTCAAACATGCTTCATTATTACAAGAAGTAATAGATTACAATCACATGCATACAGTTGTATATATATTTAGTTCAATCCCCACCCGTCACCCGTCAGTCCCATAAAAAACTAAGTAATTTGTTTTACTCACACTAAGTAAAAGTAATAATAACATGATAAATAGATGTGTTCAATACTTCATTCAGCAAAAATAACAAAAGTCTTATTACCCAAATAAACGATAATTCAAGCATTTAAAGTACATGAAAGATTCAGCATGTTGCAGCATTGTAATATAATATATTAGAAGGTTATTATTCTTGATGCATTAACATTGAAGCAGCATTTTAATGGAGCAGCTAATGAGGAGGAGCTCATTCTGGTTTAGTAAATCTATAACAACACATCATGCTTCACAATATAGAGCCTCTGACAAAACAACTCTTCATCTGCTGAGTAAATAACTGTTAAATGCAAGTAGTAAACCTTAAATACTGAAATACTTTCACTGCTGTTAGTCACAAACCTGACATTATCTTTGGAGTTTGTGTGCAATCTCTGTTGAGAACCAGGACCAGGACCAGAACCAGGACCAGAACCAGGACCAGAACCAGGACCAGGACCAGGACCAGAACCAGGACCAGAACCAGAACGTTTTCTAAAGATACTCTGCTGCTCGTGAGCACTACCGCTCTCCTCCACAGGGGGCGACAGAATCAACACGGAATAAAAGTTCCTCAAAGCAGCTTTAATAAGTAAAAATCAAAAAGCATGAGCACCATAATTTAATTAAATTACCTCTCTCCCTCTCTCTCCCTCTCTCTCCCACTCTCTCTCTCTCTCCCTCTCTCTCCCACTCTCTCTCTCTCCCTCTCTCTCTCTCTCTCCCTCCCTCCCTCTCTCTCTTGTGTTTGATGAATAGCCTCAGCTTCACTTCTGTATAGACTACACTTGCAGCCCTCCTGTAGCTAAAGTAGAATGTGTCAGTGAAGTGTAACTGACGCACACACACACACACACACACACACACACACACAAACACACACACACACACACACACACACACACACACACACACACACACCTCTGAAAAAGGTCTAAAACTCTAATTGGTGTTCACGTGTGCAGCAGCACACACACACACACACACACACACACACACACACACACACACACACACACACACATACACACACACTCTGTCATTGCCTGGAGACGAAGAGGCCTCCTCCTCCTCCTCACCTCCACTTTCTTCCTTTCCCTCTCCTGTGAACCGTCAACAGTGTTGAATTTCAAAGAAGCCAAAAGATCCGGATGAAGATGATTGAGTCCACTTGTCCTCATCGGCTCCTTCTCTCCTTCTCTCTTGCTCTCCTTCTCTCCTTCTCTCCTGCTCTCCTTCTCTCCTTCTTTCCTTCTCTCCTTCTCCCCTTTACTTGTTCTTTCCTTCTCTCCTGCTCTCCTTATCTCCTTCTCTCTTGCTCTCCTTCTCTCCTTCTCTCCTTCTCTCCTCCTCTCCTTCTCTCCTTGTCTCCTCTCTTTCTCTCCTTCTCTGCTCTCCTCTCTTTCTCTCATTCTCTCCTTCTCTCTTGCTCTCCTTCTCTCCTTCTCTCCTTCTCTCCTCCTCTCCTTCTCTCCTACCTCTCTTTCTCTCCTTCTCTCCTCTCATTCTCTCCTTCTCCCCTCATCTCCTCTCTCTTCCCTCCTTCTCTCCTCTCCTTCTCTCCTTCTCTCCTCCTCTCCTCCTCTCCTCCTCTCCTTCTCTCCTTCTCTCCTCTCTTTCTCTCCTTCTCTCCTCTCTTTCTCTCCTTCTCTCCTCCTCTCCTCTCTCTTCCCTCCTTCTCTCCTCTCTCTTCTTCCATAGAGACATAGAGGTGAAATCTGATTGGATACAAGCTCTCCTTAATGATTTTAGATGGATGAACCAAAACTGATGACGACATATATATATAAAAATATATGTATATATATATATATTTTATTATATATATATATATATATATATATATATATATATATATATATATATATATATATATATATATATATATATATATATATATAATCTAATGACTATTTCCCATTGCAAATAAAAAAGAATGGCTCAAAATGTGATGATCTGAACTTCAGGACATCATCATAACAAATACATTCAATAGTAATGCAAATGAAAGTGCAAATATGCTTAAAAAGTAAAGAAAAAGTACAAATAAAGTTTTAAAAGTAACTCAAAATTGCAATTAAGCCTCTGAAAGTGCAAAAATAACTAAAGAATAACTTTGTGTTGTCCCTCCCGACAAGCTCAGGTCTTTCATCCCGGCTCACCTTCCCCTCCTTCCTCCCTGGTGTTCCTGAAACCTGAGGAGGGGACCGGCGTGTGTGAGGTCACGACCTCGCATGGCGGCCGGTCCCCTCAGAGCCAAGGTCACAGCCAGGCGTGTGTGTGTGTGTGTGTGTGTGTGTGTGTGTGTGTGTGTGTGTGTGTGTGTGTGTGTGTGTGTGTGTGTGTGTGTGTGTGTGTGTGTGCGCGAGTGTGTGTGCGAGTGTGTGTGCGTGCATGCATGTGTGTGTGTTTTTTGTGTTTGTGTGTGTGAAGAAGAAGAAGAAGAAGAAGAAGAAGAAGAAGAAGAAGAAGAAGAAGAAGAAGAAGAAGAAGAAGAGGACACGCCTCCCTGCCGTCCTCTCGGTCTTGATGGATGGTTTCCGTCTTCCTTGGTGTTAAAATGTGTTTCTAATCTCTCCATCGGTGACGCTCCGCCTGCAGGCCACACAAATACAGACGATCACAACCGTAAAGGATGAGTGTAAACAGCATTAATCATAATTCAGATTATCCCCCACATGGTTTATGAAGTGTTTTACAGTCGGACCTCTTCAGAGTAACACACCCTGACACCACGACGACGATAAGCGACTCCATTAAAACAAACTGGTGCATTAATGTGCGTTTGAGAGGCCTTTCTTAGACTGTTAGACTTTACATAGTGACCAAACACTTTCAGGTCTTAAACCTGCATTCTCTCTCCTGTCCACCAGGGGGCGACTCCTCTGGTTGTATAGAAGTATATGCTTCATGTGTTTAAGCTGCATTCTCTCTCCTGACCGCCAGGGGGATGACTCCTATGGTTGTATAGAAGTATATCCTTCATGTGTTAAAGCTGTATTATCTCTACTGACCACCAGGGGGTGACTCCTCTGGTTGTATAGAAGTCTATGCTTCATGTGTTAAACCTGCATTCTCTCTCCTGACCACCAGGGGGTGACTCCTCTGGTTGTATAGAAGTATATGCTTCATGTGTTAAAGCTGCATTCTCTCTCCTGACCGCCAGGGGGGCGACTCTTCTGGTTGTATAGAAGTCTATGCTTCATGTGTTAAAGCTGCATTCTCTTTACTGACCACCAGGGGACGACTCCTCTGGTTGTATAGAAGTATACGCTTCATGTGTTTAAGCTGCATTCTCTCTCCTGACCGCCAGGGGGCGACTCTTCTGGTTGTATAGAAGTCTATGCTTCATGTGTTAAAGCTGCATTCTCTCTACTGACCACCAGGGGACGACTCCTCTGGTTGTATAGAAGTCTATGTTTCATTTGTTAAAGCTGCAAGCAAAGAACGACACTGAAGGCCTTTTTCTCCCGACTCCTGTAAGAGTTTGATTGACAGGTGCTTCATCAAATGACCTACCGCTTCCCACCAACTGCTGACCACATCTTTACGAAAAGGTTGTGAGAATTATTCATGATCCCCAGAGGACGAACCCTCCTGGTTTTGGTGACCCCAGTGACCTTTCCTCCGTCTGCCACCATCGGGGCCAGAAAGAGCTTCAAGCATCCAACAGTTTCGCCGTTCTCTCCGAAAAACCATCTCCCGATTGCTCCACCGCCGATTAGGCAAACGGCCGTGTTGATGTTGTTCAGCAGCTTCCGTTGTTTCACCAAACACAAAGAATGTAAAGACGAGGATTCATCCTCTGGGGAACATAAATATTTGCACTGAAACGTCATGACAGTGCATCCGATATTTGTTGAGATATTTCAGACGCAGCCGGGGAAAACATGGAGATGTTTATTCGATTAGACGCTCTGGGAGACGCAGAGGCTCACGGAAAGCTACACATTTAAAGAAGGACTCGCGCTTTTTCTCATATCAAAATTCTGGAAAATACTCTAACTCATAGCTGTGTTGTTAGACAATAGTTGTGAGTTATTGCATAAATAGAAAGGAGGCCCAAAATATAACCATGGTTAGGTTGTGGCTTTAAACAAAATCCTTCACATGAGATAATACAAAGAGAGAATACTTGATCTCCTTAAAGTGTCTTCTTGTTTGTGTTGGAGACGTCTACTAAACTCTTCTTCTTGTGTTGTTAACCACGCACTTGAGTTCCTCAATTATTTCCTCATAATAATAATGATTCTCCCCCTCTAGGAGCACCTGATGTTGCCGGTTGACGTTCCCTCAAAGTGTTCAAGAGCCGACGTGACGACACGGAACCAGGATCCTCTCCGGTTGGGTCTTCGGCTGTAAGCGCCTGGCTGTCAGCGCGCCCGCACATTTTCCCAGCTGGAGCGGAACTCAAATTAATGGTTCTAATGATTTTCGACGAGACGCGCAAAAAAAAACGTGAATTTATGTGTGTTATTGCAAAGCCTGACAGTCGGGGATAAATCTCCGTGGGTAGCGCCGCATAAACATCGTATACTCGTGTTTTCTTCCCAGAAACGCATCGTTTTTTGACCCAGAAAAACGGCACCGGCCGACGGATAAATGTGGGCCGCAGGATAAATATTTAGATATCCCGGGTTGATGGACGAGCCGAGGCCGCTCGCTCTCTTTTTTTGGCCCGTCCTCCCGTCCCAGGACTGTGCGGGTGGGGAGGGGGAGACCAGTTACCAGTTTAAAAAGACATCTCCAAACAACGACGTCCATTATTGCGAAATCCATTACGCTGACGTCGGTGAGCGTGACGTCGGTGTGAGTCGACCCAGGAGACGCTGTGCAGCCTCGGAGGAGCACTTTACCCGGAGCTTGTATGTGTCAGATCTTCAATTGGTGGATCTCTCATCGAAGAGACAAACTCCCACGGGCGGCTATCCGCAGGGATCAGCTCACAAGAGGCCCCGCTGATATTTAGCAGAGTTTAAACCAATATGGATTACACCTATACGGCTGATATTTAGGGAGAATAAGATCTTGAGATTTGACAGTTTATAAGTGTAGTCCAGGGTTCTCGTAGCAGCAGCAAGAGAAGAGTTGTTAATCAGTCTGAGCTGTGTTTTTCCCTTGTATTACTTATTATTTATCATTTTAAATGGAATCACTGCAACCAGTTGCGTTGCTTTTTTTCAGTGGTGGGCCGTCAGGGCCAGCTAAGCCTTCTCTGCTGGCCTAAACAGAATCACAAAGTTATAGCTATTTTATAATGTAATTGTTTTTCACAAATACACTACATGTGTTATAATTATTTTTCCCTAATAGCTTATTTTCTCATTGCACAGCTCCTGTCTTCCTCTGTTGCTCTGCCTTCAGCCTGCAGCACTGTTTTCAGTGCAGCTGGTTTTAAGGAGAGTTTCATCCAATCAGATGTTTTCCTCCTGTGTTTCTATGGAGGCAAAGCAGTTCAAGCCTTTGCAGATTAAAGTGCATGGGGAGTGGACGTTATCATTGATTGTCATATACTTTAACAAATCAGATCTTTAGTTTGACATGCTGGGTGTATTCTGGACTTGACCAGGACTACACTGAGGTCTATAGAGGACCAGGACTACATGAGGTCTATAGAGGACCAGGACTAGACTGAGGTCTATAGAGGACCAGGACTACATGAGGTCTATAGAGGACCAGGACTACATGAGGTCTATAGAGGACCAGGACTAGACTGAGGTATATAGAGGACCAGGACTAGACTGAGGTCTATAGAGGACCAGGACTAGACGGAGGTATATAGAGGACCAGAACTAGACTGAGGTCTATAGAGGACCAGGACTAGACGGAGGTTTATAGAGGACCAGGACTACATGAGGTCTATAGAAGACCAGGACTAGACGGAGGTCTATAGAGGACCAGGACTAGACTGATGTCTATGGAGGACCAGGACTACATGAGGTCTATAGAGGACCAGGACTACACTGAGGTCTATAGAGGACCAGGACTAGACGGAGGTTTATAGAGGACCAGGACTAGACTGATGTCTGTAGAGGACCAGGACTAGACGGAGGTCTATAGAGGACCAGGACTAGACTGAGATCTATAGAGGACCAGGACTACACTGAGGCCTATAGAGGACCAGGACTAGACTGAGGTCTATAGAGGACCAGGACTAGACTGAGGTCTATATAGGACCAGGACTACATGAGGTCTATAGAGGACCAGGACTAGACTGAGGTATATAGAAGACCAGGACTAGACTGAGGTATATAGAGGACCAGGACTAGACTGAGGACTATAGAGGACCAGGACTACACTGAGGTATATAGAGGACCAGGACTAGACTGAGGTATATAGAGGACCAGGACTAGACTGAGGACTATAGAGGACCAGGACTACACTGAGGTATATAGAGGACCAGGACTAGACTGAGGTATATAGAGGACCAGGACTAGACTGAGGTATATAGAGGACCAGAACTAGACTGAGGTCTATAGAGGACCAGGACTAGACGGAGGTTTATAGAGGACCAGGACTACATGAGGTCTATAGAAGACCAGGACTAGACGGAGGTCTATAGAGGACCAGGACTAGACTGATGTCTATGGAGGACCAGGACTACATGAGGTCTATAGAGGACCAGGACTACACTGAGGTCTATAGAGGACCAGGACTAGACGGAGGTTTATAGAGGACCAGGACTAGACTGATGTCTGTAGAGGACCAGGACTAGACGGAGGTCTATAGAGGACCAGGACTAGACTGAGATCTATAGAGGACCAGGACTACACTGAGGCCTATAGAGGACCAGGACTAGACTGAGGTCTATAGAGGACCAGGACTAGACTGAGGTCTATAGAGGACCTGGACTAGACTGAGGTCTATAGAGGACCAGGACTAGACTGAGGTCTATAGAGGACCTGGACTAGACTGAGGTCTATAGAGGACCAGGACTAGACTGAGGTCTATAGAGGACCTGGACTAGACTGAGGTCTATAGAGGACCAGGACTAGACTGAGGTCTATAGAGGACCAGGACTAGACTGAGGACTATAGAGGACCAGGACTAGACTGAGGTCTATAGAGGACCAGAACTAGACTGAGGTCTATAGAGGACCAGGACTAGACTGAGGTCTATAGAGGACCTGGACTACACTTCATAACCGTTTTTTTCCTCACAACTTTTGCTGCAAAGCAAGATCTTCCGGACAATCAAGAAGGTGGATTCTCCCAGTAGAAGACTTTGTGACGTGAATGCTGTATTTCCACGGTTTTCCTCGCAAGAGGCAAGTCCAAGTCAAGTCTCAAGTCTTTGAGCTGGATTCCAAGTCAAGTCACTTTAACATTAACATACACTTTTTTTTACATTAACGTTATCTGTTTATCTGTTCACTTTATATTTATCTTATACTTGATTTAAATTTCACTGCACTGTTGTTGTTGTTGTTGTTGTTGTTGTTGATTGTTGTCTGTCTCGTCTAACGTCTCATGTCTAATGTATGCACTTTCAGCCTAGAAAAATTCCTCGTGTGTGTAAACATTCCTGGCAAATATACGGTTTCTGATTCTGATTCTGAAATCTCAAGTCTTTGAGGGGCAAGTCCAAATCAAGTCTCAAGTCTTTGAGTCCAAATCAATTCTCAAGTCTTTGAGGGAAAAGTCTCTGTTTGTGCGATATAAGTGCAACTTGGGTTGAAGTCCCAAGTCCAATTGCTTGTGTCTTTAGCAGCGTCTAGCAGGTTATGAACAGCAGCGCTCAGTAATGGTGGCGGTAGTATAATTGGTAGTAGTACATGTAGAAGTACTGCTAGTAGTTGCAGTAGTATGTACATGCCGGGGAGCCTCTGCTTTGAGCGGAAGCGTCTCAGTGGCTGAACGCTGCCTGTCCGGGCCCGTCGGGGCGAGAGGAGTGCTGCTCCTCTAAAGGGCCAATCACGAGAGCCGATGGCTCCACTGCCCCTCCTGCACCAACATGTGGGTGTTATGACAGAAACACTCTCCAAACCCTGCTACAAAGAGACCAGGACCGTCAACACGCTTCTGTTTGGTTTTGTTTGTTCTGTATTAGACCCTGCAGCGGTTTCACCAACGCATTAGTAGAACGAAGCCCGAATTATGTTTAACTTCACAGGAACCGAATTTAAGGTGGGGACACTATTTAGGAATTATTGTTAATATTTGAAGAGCGTCTTCTGAAAATGTGACACGAAACATCAATGTGGAGCTCATGGAAGCCTTAGCATTTAAGAAATCCTCTCGTTAGTTAAAGATGTCTTTTGGTTTGTTTTTTTAAACATTAGTGACACCTTTTATTACAGATTAGAGACTTTAAAACTTTTATAAATTATAAAAACCTCCAGTTTAAACTAAACAACCCATCATTTGTCTGCTGGATGTTCTAATATGGTGCATGGACTCAAATGTTCGATGAAAAAGACCAAAACAAACAATGATTTCTGTCTCTTTAATGGACTAATGTGTTTTTTTGTTTGAGATTACCATTTTTTAGCCCCACAAAAAATGAAAGTTACTGATGATTTATGGACATTTTTCACCAAAAAGCACACATAATCAAAGTTTTACTTCACTTTAATCCAAATCAAAACGTTTAAAAAACATGTTTTTTAGTCTTAGAATATTTGTTATTTTGTTAGTTACACGACGTGTGTGTGTGTGTGTGTGTGTGTGTGTGTGGGGGGGGGGGTAAATAGGTAAATATTTAATACCCATATATATATATATATATATATATATATATATATATATATATATATATATATATATATATATGTATTTATATATTTGCACATATATCTATATATATGTGTATATATAGTTATATTTAAATATCTCAATATATTTAAATATATATCAATATATTTATGTATATATATATATATTTATGTGTATATATGTTTTTATATATATACTTAAATATATATATTTCTAAATATATATATTTATGTGTATATATACATATGTGTGTATATATATGTATACATACACAAATATATGTATACATATGTGTGCATATATGTATATATATAGTAGGAAGTGAGTCTGAAGTAGAATCTCGAGGTGAGATTCAGTAAATCAGAGTCTGAAGATCAGAGTTATTGATCCGCTCCTCGGTGTCGTGATGATGATGATGATGATGGAGTGATGATGATGATGATGGAGTGATGAAGCTTCAGAGACAGACGGAGGGCAAACACATCAGAGCTAACGAGCCAAAGCTAACAGATGGATCAGATATTAAAACAACACGTTGTGTTCGTTAATGCTCACTGAGCCGCTCACAGTTTATTATCAATACTCCTGAAGTTCCTCTGGTTCTCAGAGTTCTGATACTTCATAGTTTAGAGGACATGTTGTATGTTTATCAACAGTCGCTTCACATACAGTAATACAGCTGCTGTACTTTGTACTTCTAAACTTCTGCTTTAGGAGGATTTGTCCATGCTTCTCTGGTAAAGGAGTATTTACCTTTTGTCGGAATACTTCCTATATGACATGTTGAGATCAATCTTAATAATAATACAAGATAAACTCAAGTAGAAAAGGTCAGGCGGTAAAATACAATTTCACATCTACAGATAACTGGTGTAATTCATTTTCTCGGGGTAGACAAAATAACAGGAACACCTGTAAAAGTTTATGTAAAGTAAATACTATCTTGTTAACGCGCTCAGTAAATTGTATTTTAAATTGAAAACGTAAACTTTAATGTTTTTGTCATTTTTGTTTTTATTCCAGCAAAACTTTTAAATACATTTATCTCATTTATGTTTTAATCCAACAATATCAGTCTTCTTTAAATGCAGCAAAATATTGATTATTATAGTTATTATTGAGCCAACAAGGTGACGATGATGATTATCTTTCTTCTTCTTCAACTTCCTAATATTATTATTATTCGAATTTGTACTATACGAGTATCATTATTTGTATAATTTTTATCAGTGTTACAGTTATCATTATTATCGTTATTGTTGTTTAAAAAATATATTATATAAATAGTACATTTACTTGTATTATTTTATTTTTTATATTTTGTATTATCACTATTGCAATTACCGTTATTGTTATTGTTGTTCTTGTATAATTATTATAATTATAATTAGTCCCATGGAAGGAAGGAAGGAAGGAAGGAAGGAAGGAAGGAAGAAAGAGGAGCCCGATATCCTAACTTTACGGTTTCTTATATCTTTAAAAATAAAAATCAATCCGATTTCATTTAGATTGAGTTGAGAGTAAAGTTCAAACATTGATGGAGTCAGCAAACAACTTATTTAACTTCAAATGAGGCAACAGGGAGCATTTATGAGGCGTTTCCATCCCATAATAAATGACCTTCCTCTCCAGCGCTGCGCCGCTGCTTCCCCATCTGCGTCATAACGAGCTGCGGAGGGCCGAGATGTCGCAGTGAACGTGGCCCCTGCTGCTGTGGCCCCTGCTGCTGGGGAGCGCGTGTGATTGCGCAATGGTGTGTTTTAGTGGAGACGACGTGTTCTCAGGCCAGAACGAGCACGCGCAGAGAAAAACAACACTTTATGTGTGTGTGTTTTCTGCACAACCACCTCATCGTCTCTGTTCTCTGGAATCATTCCAGCAGAAAGACGCCATGTTTAGTTTGTTTCTCCATAAACGTGGAAAAACTAAAGCTAGAAGAGAAAAGTTTCGTCTATATTCTCACCACGTCTTTTCTTTCTTTCTTTTCCCCTTCATTTGTGCGTAAAAGCCAATTAGTCACGCGCTTAAATAAAGAACATTCTAACTTCCTCAACACGTTTCATTTGTTTAAACCAACTTAGTGTTTCAACTCTATAATTTCCTTTCATTATATATATTTTTTTAATGATCTGTAATGATTTTATCGAAGAAGAAAAAAAGAAACCAAAGTGACGTCACCTGTTCAAATGACTCATTTTGTCCCGTTTAAAATAAAATATAAGTAAGCAGCCCATTCTCACGTCTGCAAAGCTGGAATTAAATGAATGTCCTCAAATAGATTTATTTCTTTCTTTTTTAATTGACTCATCAATTATGAGAGTAATTTGAGTTCCATGAAAAACAAACAGACGATAATCTGTTTCCGGATCACTGCGCTCATTGAATCAATAACTTCCGTTGAGCTCTTTTGCGTCTTTGTAACCAAAACCCACTGAATCCATAAATCCATATCACGTTATACCTTCCTCTCTGTGACGCATCTCCATCCCGTGACCGGGGCTCGTTGTTCGGGCTGCTCTACCTGTGAGAATAACATGGAGCCCGAGCTGAAATAATACTGGAATAAAAGCCCCCCCACCTCCTCCGGCCCTCCGCCCCTCCCGCCCGCGCTCCACACGGGGATAAATGGTGAAACTTGTAGCAATAATACCCCCTTCTTTCACAGCGCGCCTCCCCGCTGCCCTCACCTCCAGCCCCGCTGCCCCCAGACGCCTTGCGGCTTGGAGGCTCTCGGAGCGCCTTTCTCCCGCGAACAAAAAAAAGAGAAGCAGCCTCCTGAAGGGGAACAAAAGTGAGCACATTTCTTCCCCCCCCCCCCCCCCCCGCCCACCTCCTCCGCGCAGAATAACCCGCTGCCTCGGCCCTCAAATGGAGAATATTAGGACGTCAATCTCACGGCCCCTGTGCGCCTTTGTCTTTGCTGAGTGCCCGGCTCTGCCTACCACACACCTTTTGTCCGACAGTCCAATAAGGGGCCATTATTCCCTCTCTCCCTGTCCCGGCTGCTGCTCGCTGCTCGGGAGTATTTTAGGTGGTTAATCGCGTCCCTTTAAAGGACCACAAATGGAGAACAACTTCCTCCTTTCACGTCGCCTGGCACCGGGACAAAGAGTCCCTGCGGCCGGCCTCCTGCAGCAGCGCAGCGGGCTCCTGCCTCCGTGCACGTGACCCCACATGAGCAATGATAATCATCATTATTACTCTTCTGTTACCAGACGTTTCGGTTCCGTGACGGTGATGTATTTTACAGTTTAACACCCCAAACATATAGGATACGATCCTTTTTGTTGTGTTGTTGCCTGAATACAGAATCAAACGCACCTTTTTCTTTTCTTCCCCTCATTGCTCTGATTTATTTGAATAGATGTGAAATAGACTAAACAATTCTCTGTCGAACAAACAAAAAAAAACACTTTACAAATGAAATGTATCCACAGCCTGAAAGGTGACCATGTTAAAAACAGACGCACGCTTGTGCGTAAACCCCTCCTCTGTGCGTCACGTCAGTGCCAAATGGAGCACTAACTATTGCTCTAAAATTGCTCCCCCAAACTGTGACTGTTCACGCGCGTGACGTCCGGCCTTCAGCGCCTCTCCTCGGCTGTGTCACAGTCCCAAAGCAGCCGGAACATGTGCGTCAGAATCCCGGTGAATCCAAATTCTCCTCCATTATATAAACAACACTGTTTTCTCTGGAGAAGTAAACACACTTCTAAAATACTGTGTGTTTTGACCCAACAATATAAGAGCTCCATAAAAAAAACCAAAAAAAAACCCATATAGTTCTGGTGAGGCTACCAGGCCCGGATCCCCTGCAGGCCGCCCTGGCATGACGTGCCCGCGCTCCCTTGGTGAGTGGGCGGCTGCGGGGATCCGCCGAGGCCGCTCACGTTTCCCAGGTTCATGTTCATGAAGGCGTTGGAGGCGCCGGACGGCGGGATGCTGCTGTACGTGCAGCTGTAGTTGCTGTTGTACGCGGGGCTGTTGTACGTGTACGCCGGGTATCCGTTGTAGCCGTACGGGTTGGATCCGTACGGCGCAGCGGCGGCGTAGCTCTGCGGACACGGCTTCCCGTCACGCACCAGCACCGGGACCGCGACGCGGCGGGGCGGCGGCGCGTGCTGCTGCTGCCCCGCCGCCGCCGCCTCCAGAGACTTGTCCTGCCGCTGCCGCTTGCACTTGTAGCGGCGGTTCTGGAACCAGATCTTCACCTGGTTGGAGGTGAGCTTGAGCGTGGACGCCAGGTGCTCGCGCTCGGGCGCGGACAGGTAGCGCTGCTGCTTGAAGCGCCGCTCCAGCTCGAACACCTGCGCCTGGGAGAAGAGGACCCGCGGCCGGCGCCGGCTGCGCGGCTTCTGCGCCGCGGACCGCTCCGGGTCGGCCTGCCCGGACTCTGCGGCCTCTTCCCGGGACGCCAACGCGCAGCTCTCTGGGTGGATGAGGGGAAGGGGGGGGGGGGGGGGGGGGGACACAGTAAGGGTTAATCACTCAAAATGTGAATGTTATTGACCTGAATTTTACTTTGAAACTTCAATAGAATACATTTTAAAAAACAGCCAGAGAGACGCAACATTTCCTTTGTGTTATTTTCTAAAATGCAAAAGTACAACAAGCTGAAAAATGATAATGAAAATTAGACAATATAATATAAAAACACGTGTGCACCCACATGGGGGCAAAAAGTATATTTATTTAGGATAACATACAATTGTAGTTTTAATTTGAGTGACTTTCTGAACTCTAAGCAGCTTAAACCCTTCATGCCTTTAGTTTCTTCATCTATGTTATTATAATAATATATAATTCTTCGTGCGCGTGCCCGTCTGTGTTTATTGGCGCTGCTTCTCGTGTCATTTCTTCCACAAGCCTCTTTACACTAACACATCATCACAAGAACCACTAGAAGGTGTTTGACATGTCAGACTTTACCGGATCCGTCTCCATCTGATACGCGCTTTATTGGGATGACGTAGGAGGCGGAAGATGAATTATAAAATATACCTGAAACACTATTTTTACTTTATTTAACGGGATAAGTGTCGTCACTTATATGTTGAGCTAAAGTTAAGTTTCATCTGAAGTGATAAAATAAATAAATAACAATATTGGAATTATAAACCACAGGATGTATTATTATTATTATCATATTTTTTAAATGACACAAACAACATTTGTCCCTTTCCCCCATGACTCACATTGTGTTCAACTCTACTAATATATTTAAATTATGTTTATTAAGATGAATGTACACTGAACCCTAAGCGGCCCGTGTAGCGCGGGCTGCAGGTCACGTGAAGCTCAACATGCAAAACATTCATATTTTTGCAGCCACTAAAAAACGTGATATTTAATATGTCCAAGCAGCTGCGTTTATAATCGCGCTGCAGCTCGTCGGCGTTGTTCACATTATGGATCACGGTTACGCACGCGCGTGCCCTTTGTTGCTTTTTGTCTGCGGCGCTTCAACTCACTGCTGCCCGGATCGTCCCGCAGCTCGGCGGCCTCCAGCTTGGCTCCCTGCGGGCCCGCGTGCGCGTACATGTCCGGGGACAGGCTGCCGGCGTCCCCTCGCTCCTCCTCGCGCGCCGCCAGCGCGCTGAGGTAAACCAGGTTGTCCTCCGCGTCCGAGAAGGGAGGGCTGTCCCGGGCCGCGGCCAGCATGCAGGACGGCGGGGTTTGGAAGTGCCGCCGCCGCTGCTGCTGAGGAGGAAGAGGAGGAGGAGGAGGAGGAGGAAGAGCCCCGGCCCGCTGCCGCTGCTGCTGCTCCAGCTTCAGGATGTCCTTGACGGAGAACGGCGTGGAGGTGAGCGGACTCTGCAGCATCATGTCCTCCAGCTCCGGCTCTGCGGCGCCGAGGAAGTGATGAAGCCCGCCGAGTAACATGCGCGGCCCCGCTGTGTCTCCCTAACAGATGCGTGCGCGTAAAAGCCCCTTCTTTGGAGACTGGAGGTGCGTAAAGCCTCTGGAATCCCTCATCGCCCTAAAGCGCACGGAACACATGCGTATACGTCCCCGCGTGTGTGTCCGTGCAGGTCTCCTCTCTGTCGGGCTTTGCAAGTGGAGTTCGGACCTCAGCCCCCTGGCGTCAGGGGGAGGGGTGTGCGAGAGGGAGCGCGCGTGCAGGCTGGAAGGGACGCGTTGTGGGAGTCCTGGAGGAGGGACGTGCACCCGCGTGCTGGTTTAGTTCCTTTACTCTCCTGTTCTGAAGCGGTTCCAAAAAGCCTGTTTGGTTTTACGCACAAGTTCTGCCACGAGAGGTTCCACACTGACACGTGACCTGTATCTTTACCTGTGTTATTCTTTTATTCCGTGTTTAGACACGTGTCTTCTCGTTTGGTGTCCTCGTGTGCGCGCAGATTTGGTGCGTAAATCTGCGCGCACCAACGCGGCAGCTCTGCAGGAACGGTGCGCGCCAAGGTCACGAGGTGACTCGAGTTTAACTTCATCCAGATAGAGCTGCGAACCAGACGTGAGTCTGACGTCACGACGCACAACCACCACGTGACACTGTGTGTGTCCACGTTATAGAATCAAGACGTTTAAGAAACACGTTGATGTCTTTAAGTCGGAATGACAATGTGGGTTCTGTCCGGTTCCTCTCCAAGAACCCAAAGAACCTGCAGAACCCAGAGAACCTGCAGAACCCAAAGAACCTACAGAACCCAAAGAACCTACAGAACCCAAAGCCCGGATCTAAAAAGATCTTTCTGTGTTACGGTTTGTTACGGTGTGTTGTTTTGTGTTATGTTATGTTATGTTATGTTTTGTTGTGTTATCTTATGTTATGTTTTGTTGTGTTATGTTATGTTGTGTTATGTTGTGTTATGTTATGTTGTGTTATGTTATGTTGTGTTATCTTATGTTATGTTTTGTTGTGTTGTGTTATGTTATGTTATCTTATGTTATGTTTTGTTGTGTTGTGTTATGTTGTGTTGTGTTGTGTTATGTTGTGTTGTGTTATGTTATGTTATGTTATCTTATGTTGTGTTATGTTATGTTGTCTTATGTTGTGTTATGTTGTGTTGTGTTATGTTATGTTATGTTATCTTATGTTGTGTTATGTTATGTTACTTTGTGTTATGTTATGTTGTGTTATGTTGTGTTGTGTTATGTTATCTTATGTTATGTTATGTTGTGTTATGTTATCTTATGTTATGTTTTGTTGTGTTGTGTTGTGTTATGTTATGTTATCTTATGTTATGTTTTGTTGTGTTGTGTTATGTTGTGTTATGTTGTGTTGTGTTGTGTTATGTTATGTTATGTTATCTTATGTTGTGTTATGTTGTGTTGTGTTGTGTTATGTTATGTTATGTTATCTTATGTTGTGTTATGTTATGTTACTTTGTGTTATGTTATGTTGTGTTATGTTGTGTTGTGTTATGTTATGTTATGTTGTGTTTTGTTGTGTTGTGTTGTGTTGTGTTGTGTTGTGTTATGTTATGTTGTGTTATGTTGTGTTTTGGTGTGTTATGTTGTGTTGTTTTGTGTTATGTTATGTTATGTTATGTTGTGTTATGTTATGTTGTGTTATGTTGTGTTATGTTGTGTTATGTTGTGTTATGTTGTGTTATGTTGTGTTATGTTGTTTTGTGTTATGTTATGTTATGTTGTGTTATGTTGTGTTATGTTGTGCTTTGGTGTGTTATGTTGTGTTGTTTTGTGTTATGTTATGTTGTGTTATGTTATGTTGTGTTGTTTTGTGTTATGTTATGTTATGTTGTGTTTTGTTGTGTTATGTTGTGCTTTGGTGTGTTATGTTGTGTTGTTTTGTGTTATGTTATGTTGTGTTATGTTATGTTGTGTTGTTTTGTGTTATGTTATGTTATGTTGTGTTTTGTTGTGTTATGTTGTGCTTTGGTGTGTTATGTTGTGTTGTTTTGTGTTATGTTTTGTTGTGTTATGTTATGTTCTGTTATGTTGTGTTGTTTTGTGTTATGTTATGTTGTGTTATGTTATGTTGTGTTATGTTGTGTTATGTTGTGTTATGTTGTGTTGTGTTATGTTATGTTATGTTATGTTGTGTTATGTTGTGTTACTTTGTGTTATGTTATGTTGTGTTATGTTGTGTTGTGTTATGTTATGTTATGTTGTGTTTTGTTGTGTTGTGTTGTGTTGTGTTGTGTTATGTTATGTTATGTTATCTTATGTTGTGTTATGTTATGTTACTTTGTGTTATGTTATGTTGTGTTATGTTGTGTTGTGTTATGTTATGTTATGTTGTGTTTTGTTGTGTTGTGTTGTGTTGTGTTGTGTTATGTTATGTTGTGTTATGTTGTGTTTTGGTGTGTTATGTTGTGTTGTTTTGTGTTATGTTATGTTATGTTATGTTGTGTTATGTTATGTTGTGTTATGTTGTGTTATGTTGTGTTATGTTGTGTTATGTTGTGTTATGTTGTGTTATGTTGTTTTGTGTTATGTTATGTTATGTTGTGTTATGTTGTGTTATGTTGTGCTTTGGTGTGTTATGTTGTGTTGTTTTGTGTTATGTTATGTTGTGTTATGTTATGTTGTGTTGTTTTGTGTTATGTTATGTTATGTTGTGTTTTGTTGTGTTATGTTGTGCTTTGGTGTGTTATGTTGTGTTGTTTTGTGTTATGTTATGTTGTGTTATGTTATGTTGTGTTGTTTTGTGTTATGTTATGTTATGTTGTGTTTTGTTGTGTTATGTTGTGCTTTGGTGTGTTATGTTGTGTTGTTTTGTGTTATGTTTTGTTGTGTTATGTTATGTTCTGTTATGTTGTGTTGTTTTGTGTTATGTTATGTTGTGTTATGTTATGTTGTGTTATGTTGTGTTATGTTGTGTTATGTTGTGTTGTGTTATGTTATGTTATGTTATGTTGTGTTATGTTGTGTTATGTTGTGTTATGTTGTGTTATGTTGTGTTGTGTTATGTTATGTTATGTTATGTTGTGTTATGTTATGTTGTGTTATGTTGTGTTATGTTGTGTTGTGTTATGTTATGTTATGTTATGTTGTGTTATGTTATGTTGTGTTATGTTGTGTTATGTTGTGTTATGTTGTGTTATGTTATCTTATGTTGTGTTATGTTGTGTTGTGTTATGTTATGTTATGTTGTGTTTTGGTGTGTAATGTTGTGTTATGTTATGTTATGTTGTGTTATGTTGTGTTATGTTGTGTAATGTTGTGTTGTGTTGTGTTATGTTATGTTGTGTTTTGGTGTGTAATGTTGTGTTATGTTGTCGTAGCGTCGTTAAAAGTCGTCCTGAGTTGTGTTGCGTCACTCTTCCCTCTGTGAAAGGCGTCAGAGGTCAAAAGGTGACTCGATGCCTCTGATGCTCATCATCTTCTCGGCTCTTCCTGGTGTGACGTCACCCTCTTGCTCTGGTGACGCTGCTCCTCTATCGGTATGATAACCTCCTCTATCGGTGTTTATTAATAACCTCCTCTATCGGTGTTTATTAATAACCTCCTCTATCGGTGTTTATTAATAACCTCCGATAAGCTTGAGGCCCCGCGGGGCAATTAAGATTCCTCCAGGAAAAACTGACGGACGTTTTTAGAAGTAATCTGCTGCTATCAGCTCCTCTTTCCGGTCTGCAGCGGGACCTCATCCCTCCCTCCTCTCCTCATCCCTCCCTCCTCTCCTCATCCCTCCCTCCTCTCCTCTGTCATCCCTCCCTCCTCTCCTCTTTTAACCCCGTTGCCTCCTCTAGCTCTTCTCTTCTTTTCTTAAAAACTTCAGCAAAGTTCTCAAAAATGTGATTTGAGAAAACATGACATAGAAATTCACACATTTCTTACTGGTCACATTCCTTCACAATTCATATTTACATACACACTTTATTAACAAACACTTACAGAAGACGTGTTTACATTACTGTTATCAGTTTGTCTGAGCACTTTATTTTATACTTAATGCCCTGTTGTTGTTGTTGATTGTTTATCGTTGATTGTCTCGTCTAATGTTATCCACCTTCCGGCAAGAAAAAAATCCTTGTTTGTGTAAACTTACCTGGCGAATAAATGGTTCTGATTCTGATGTTTTACATTTCACGTGGAGTCTTTTACTGTCCTGCAATTTACTGAAAACAACATGTCTATAGTTAAATAATAATATTTAATGAGCCACTTTAGTTGGACTTTAATATTGTTATATATACATATAAAGGAAATGTGAACTCCATTCGTCTATTTCAGTCATTTATTTTGATCATATTGTACTAAAAGCTCAAACTCAGCCCGAAATCCTCCAACTTTGTGTGAATTTGAGAGATTTTACCGGCAAAAAAGTACTTATTAATCTCAAATCTTTTATTTATGAGAAGAAGAAATAAGAATAAAAAATAGTTGTCTATTTTTCTCCGAATTCCCCCCAAAGGTAGTAAACATCCCGATGAGCAGATCTGGAATCAGATATATGTGAGGTTGTCCCTGTGGACTCAACGGCAACTCTCTCCGATTTTACACTACATCATCATCATCATCATCATCATCGGCGCTTCCTCGTAAAAAAAGGGCCACACAAAGGCCGGGTGGTGTTTAGACTGGCGCTCGGCCGCCTCCACCTACTTTAAATAAGCATTAAATCCAAAGACGCCAGGCTCTCAGTGTCAGATGGGTTCAACGCCCTTCAGCAGCAGGAAAATACAACTGTTTGAGTTGAAGTTAGGAGACGAGGGTCGGGAGGTTATTCTGGGTCCAGGTTTTCCTTGAGGGACTTCCAGGATATATTTCCAAAAGGTAGAAAATAGCAAAGTTGGAAATAATGGAAATAAATTGTAACTACAAATCCGTCGAAATAAAGGAAACAAATGCAGCATGTTCGTCTTAATAAGATAAACAATACAATGTGAAAGTTCTCTTCAGCTTGTTAAGAACGTTTGTTCAGCAGCTTTACATTCGTAAGTCAAGTATACGTTACGTCAGATGTCATCATGGGACACGAACACAGGTGTCCTGGGTGACTGTCCTGTGTTTGGGTCATTGCCCACCACCTCTCCTACACAGGAGCAAGACACAAGCTGTATAGCTGTTTAGCCTCTCTTTGTAGCTGCTCTGTGACTCTTTGTAGCTGCTTTGTGACTCTTTGTAGCTGCTTTGTGACTCTTTGTAGCTGCTGTGTGACTCTCTGTAATGACTCTTTGTAGCTGCTTTTTGACTCTTTGTAGCTGCTTTGTGACTCTTTGTAGCTGCTTTGTGACTCTTTGTAGCTGCTGTGTGACTCTCTGTAATGACTCTTTGTAGCTGCTTTGTGACTCTTTGTAGCTGCTTTGTGACTCTCTGTAATGACTCTTTGTAGCTGCTTTTTGACTCTTTGTAGCTGCTCTGTGACTCTTTGTAGCTGCTCTGTGACTCTTTGTAGCTGCTCTGTGACTCTGTAATGACTCTTTGTAGCTGCTTTGTGACTCTTTGTAGCTGCTCTGTGACTCTTTGTAGCTGCTTTGTGACTCTTTGTAGCTGCTTTGTGACTCTTTGTAGCTGCTGTGTGACTCTTTGTAGCTGCTGTGTGACTCTCTGTAATGAGTCTTTGTAGCTGCTGTGTGACTCTTTGTAGCTGCTCTGTGACTCTTTGTGGCTGCTCTGTGACTCTTTATAGCTGCTTTGTGACTCTCTGTAATGACTCTTTGTAGCTGCATTGTGACTCTTTGTAGCTGCTTTGTGAGTCTTTGTAGCTGCTTTGTGACTCTTTGTAGTTACTCTTTGTGTCTGCGTTGTGAGTCTTTGTAGCTGCTTTGTGACTCTTTGTGGCTGCGTTGTGACTCTTTGTAGTGACTCTTTGTGTCTGCGTTGTGAGTCTTTGTAGCTGCTTTGTGACTCTTTGTAGCTGCTTTGTGAGTCTTTGTAGCTGCTTTGTGACTCTTTGTAGTGACTCTTTGTGTCTGCGTTGTGAGTCTTTGTAGCTGCTTTGTGACTTTTTGTAGCTGCTTTGTGACTCTTTGTAGCTGCTGTGTGACTCTTTGTAGCTGCTTTGTGACTCTTTGTAGCTGCTGTGTGACTCTCTGTAATGACTCTTTGTAGCTGCTTTGTGACTCTTTGTAGCTGCTTTGTGACTCTTTGTAGCTGCTGTGTGACTCTCTGTAATGACTCTTTGTAGCTGCTTTGTGACTCTTTGTAGCTGCTTTGTGACTCTCTGTAATGACTCTTTGTAGCTGCTTTTTGACTCTTTGTAGCTGCTCTGTGACTCTTTGTAGCTGCTCTGTGACTCTTTGTAGCTGCTTTGTGACTCTGTAATGACTCTTTGTAGCTGCTTTGTGACTCTTTGTAGCTGCTCTGTGACTCTTTGTAGCTGCTTTGTGACTCTTTGGAGCTGCTTTGTGACTCTTTGTAGCTGCTGTGTGACTCTTTGGAGCTGCTGTGTGACTCTTTGTAATGAGTCTTTGTAGCTGCTGTGTGACTCTTTGTAGCTGCTTTGTGACTCTTTGTAGCTGCTCTGTGACTCTTTGTAGCTACTCTGACTCTTTGTAGCTGCTTTGTGACTCTTTGTAATGACTCTTTGTAGCTGCATTGTGACTCTTTGTAGCTGCTTTGTGAGTCTTTGTAGCTGCTTTGTGACTCTTTGTAGTGACTCTTTGTGTCTGCGTTGTGAGTCTTTGTAGCTGCTTTGTCTCTCTTTGTGGTTTGTGGTCTCTTTGCTTCTTGAGAGCTGTTTTGCGTCTCTTTCTCATTGTGAGAATGAGACGCATGTGAGAGTCCGGACACTTTGGGTCATCGGTCCTTTTCCCGTTGACTCTTCTACTCACCTTGACTTTGTCGCTCCTAATACGATGTCGCCTGACGTCCTAATTTTCTCCTGTCATAATTACTGCAGCCACTAGAGGTCTCTGAAGTTAAATATGGATATAAAATAAATATGCTACTAGCCGTTTTCTGGGGGGGACGATCTGATTTTGGCCATTTGCTGCAATGGGAGAACAATCTTTTATTTGGATATTGTGTTGTTGTTGTTGTTGTTTTGCTGCAAAGACACAATAGCATAAAAAAGCCCCGTTGACATTTTATTTGATAATATGGGATTTTTAATTAGCGGGAACTCGCTGATTTTGTAATTGTGCCCCCAAATCCTGCAGCTCTACGAAGCTTCTTATTTTGTAACTTCTTTGAGCATTGTTTTTATTTTAAAACACAACATTATTACAGTCTCAGGCAGGAGGAAGCGGTTTATAGCATTTTAAAAAACGATTGCGTTTTTACTGGGTGACACTCAGGGATCATGACTGGGACCTCTGAGATTTTCGTCTTCGCTTATGAAGACATGCAGGCGAGCTTTAGAGGACTGAGAGTTCATAACTAACAATCTGCAGAGTGAGACTCAAACAAACGTCCATCAGGAGGAAGGAGCTGGTTCAGCTTGCAGCCTGACGGGTGCTGACAGCTGGAAGGAAGACGGTGACCTTTGTGGAGCTTCTGTTTGGGTCGTTATCTCTCACGCAAACAGAGATAAGTCAGTTAAAACGACACGGAAACCGTAGCAGGAGTTTGAAGTGTTAAGTTTACAGCGTACTGAAAACAGCAACAATGAAAAAACTGTGATTAATATGTAAAAAAAAGTATAAAAAGCAAGTAAAACTTTTCGGTTTCTTAATGAAATAATTCTCATGTTGCATCATTGGCTTTAGAGTCAGAAGTACCCCAACCAATTACTTCATAAAGTACATACCACAGTAAAGAAATACTCTGTTACAAGTCATTATATATATTTACTGGAATCTGATCATATTATTAATGTTGAAGCTGCAAAGGTTATTATATGTATATACTGCAGTTTATTGTATCTGATGATACAAATACAAATAAACTCCTTTTATTAAATAAATGTAAAAACTACAATATTTCTCTCTGAGATGAAGTGTATATATATATATATATATATAGAGAGAGAGTATATATATATATATATATATATATATATATATATATATATATATATATATGGTATATATATATATATGGTATATATATATATATATATGGTATATATATATATACTCTATATATATTGAGTATATGTATGTATATATATATATATATTATATATGTTTTTTGATTTTTTTTGTAGCCAAAAAAATAAAAAGACAAGGTCTGTTAAAAGTAGGTTATATTAGACTAAAACTCCTATATTCTATATATATCTATATATATCTATATATATCTATATATATATATATATATATATATATATATATATATATATCTATATATATATATATATATAGATA
>NC_136594.1:2883942-2973942 GCF_910589615.1 Taurulus bubalis | reverse complement strand
AAGGAAAAGAAGGAAACGAAGGAAAAGAAGGAAACAAAGAAAACGAAGAGAAGGAAACAAAGGAAAAGAAGGAAGAGAAGGAAACGAAGGAAGGGAAGGAAACGAAGGAAAAGACTAAACTGTGTTTTCAGCTGATTTAAAATCTTCTTGGACAGGAAGTGAATCAGCAGCTTGAGTGTGTGTGTGTGTGTGTGTGTGTGTGTGTGTGTGTGTGTGTGTGTGTGTGTGTGTGTGTGTGTGTGCGTGTGTGTGTGTATAAATGTTTACCTGTGTGCATGACACCCCCTCGAGCTGTGTGTGAAGTTAATGATGCACGCAGTATACATGTGAAGCTGTGTGTGTGTGTGTGTGTGTGTGTGTGTGTGTGTGTGTGTGTGTGTGTGTGTGTTCAGATCGAGTTTCCGCTGAACTGAACTCAACACTGTAACTCATTCCAGTGAATCCTCTAATGAGCCTGTTGGACATCTAATCAGCTTTAGAGGCGCGTAATGATCTGACACTCCATCAGTGTGTGTGTGTGTGTGTGTGTGTGTGTGTGTGTGTGTGTGTGTGTGTGTGTGTGTGACAGGTCCATTGTGCGTGCCTTTACACTACAACGACACACCAGAGAGACGCTTTTGTCCGTCCTGTGTTTGGTTTCTTCACCTCAATATTCTCAATGGAGTTAAAATGGAGCTTCCAATTCTCCTCTTAAAGCGACAGTACAGGGAACAGACGCCACTGTGAAACCTCCCCAGGTATCTTGACATTAAGGCGATTACTTTATGCATTATAAGTCTTCGTAAAAGTCATGTTTGCATACGCAAATGAGGCATTATCTTATCAAGTTTGAATTTGACAGAAATCAGAAAATTCTATAAAGCCATTATGAACATTGTATGAAGCCAGATTAGCAATTATTGTAGCAATTTGTCGACATGTTAGAGTAAACTTATTTTTTTCATAGGAGATTTGAATATCTTTTTGTATCAAAATACTGTCGATGATCATTAAAAAAGAGAGAAAAGGTCCTTTGAAGAGAAGTTTAGTGACATACACACATTGTGAAGACTCTGCAGGTGAAGAGGGTCAAAACATGAACCCATAGATTTATTGTGTTACACCTTTTATGACATGTTGTGTTTAAATATGCAAATGAGGCGTTATCTAATGGGAATTTACAGACGCAAACAGACAAAGTGCAATACACCTAAATGTGTATTTTGGAAGTTTTCTTCAGCAACAGGCAGCAGCAGGTTGTGTTTGACCTCGTTGACCTGTGCTGGATTAAGCAGCTAATATACCTGTGGAATGATTCTACAGGTATAACCATAGCAGAGGTAAGGTTTCTGCACACACACACCAACACACACCAACACACATACAAACACACACACACTTAAAGGAGCTGCGTAGTTCGAGGCCTTGACAGGAGCCAATAGTCCTGCAGTGCTGATGAGTTGGTTGACATGTTTGCCAGTGTGCAGTGGAAGGGGCTTAATGCACACACACACACACACACACACACACACACACACACACACACACACACACACACACACACACACACACACACACACACACACACACATTCTCCACTCCACACCCTAAAATAGTCCTTGGCCTAACACAGAAAGAATGACACACACACACACACACACCTCAGCAATGCAGTAGTGCTCCCGTCATGTACAGGCCTGTCCTCAAGCTCTATCTGTGTGTGTGTGTGTGTGTGTGTGTGTGTGTGTGTGTGTGTGTGTGTGTGTGTGTGTGTGTGTGTGTGTGTATTTGTGTTTGTTGGCCAACAGATCAGAGAGCTGGAAACATGACAGCATTCTCTCTCTGCATCTGAGCGGCGACAGAAAAGTGTGGAAGTGTCTGTGATGTGAAAGTATGTGAGGCCTGGCAGCATGTCTACATGGCAGTATGTCTACATGGCAGTATGTCTACATGGCAGCATGTCTACATGGCAGCATGTCTACATGGCAGCATGTCAGTATGTCTACATGTCAGTATGTCTACATGGCAGTATGTCTACATGGCAGTATGTCTACATGGCAGTATGTCAGTATGTCTACATGTCAGTATGTCTACATGGCAGTATGTCAGTATGTCTACATGTCAGTATGTCTACATGGCAGTATGTCAGTATGTCTACATGTCAGTATGTCTACATGGCAGTATGTCAGAATGTCTACATGTCAGTATGTCTACATGGCAGTATGTCTACATGGCAGTATGTCTACATGGCAGTATGTCAGTATGTCTACATGTCAGTATGTCAGTATGTCAGCATGTCTACATGGCAGTATGTCTACATGGCAGTATGTCAGTATGTCTACATGTCAGTATGTCTACATGGCAGTATGTCTACATGGCAGTATGTCTACATGGCAGTATGTCAGTATGTCTACATGTCAGTATGTCAGTATGTCAGCATGTCTACATGGCAGTATGTCTACATGGCAGTATGTCAGTATGTCTACATGTCAGTATGTCTACATGGCAGTATGTCAGTATGTCTACATGTCAGTATGTCTACATGGCAGTATGTCTACATGGCAGTATGTCTACATGGCAGTATGTCAGTATGTCTACATGTCAGTATGTCAGTATGTCAGCATGTCTACATGGCAGTATGTCTACATGGCAGTATGTCAGTATGTCTACATGTCAGTATGTCTACATGGCAGTATGTCTACATGGCAGTATGTCAGTATGTCTACATGGCAGTATGTCAGTATGTCTACATGGCAGTATGTCAGCATGTCAGCATGTCAGTATGTCAGTATGTCAGTATGTCTACATGTCAGTATGTCAGCATGTCAGCATGTCTACATGTCAGTATGTCTACATGGCAGCATGTCTACATGGCAGCATGTCTACATGGCAGTATGTCAGTATGTCTACATGGCAGTATGTCAGTATGTCAGCATGTCTACATGTCAGTATGTCTACATGGCAGTATGTCAGTATGTCTACATGTCAGTATGTCAGCATGTCAGCATGTCTACACGTCAGTATGTCTACATGGCAGCATGTCTACATGGCAGCATGTCTACATGGCAGTATGTCAGTATGTCTACATGGCAGTATGTCAGTATATCAGCATGTCTACATGTCAGTATGTCTACATGGCAGTATGTCAGTATGTCTACATGTCAGTATGTCTACATGTCAGTATGTCTACATGGCAGTATGTCAGTATGTCTACATGGCAGTATGTCTACATGGCAGTATGTCAGTATGTCTACATGTCAGTATGTCTACATGTCAGTATGTCTACATGGCAGTATGTCTACATGGCAGTATGTCAGTATGTCAGCATGTCAGCATGTCTACATGTCAGTATGTCTACATGGCAGTATGTCAGTATGTCAGCATGTCAGCATGTCTACATGTCAGTATGTCTACATGGCAGCATGTCTACATGGCAGCATGTCTACATGGCAGTATGTCAGTATGTCTACATGTCAGCATGTCTACATGTCAGTATGTCTACATGTCAGTATGTCTACATGGCAGTATGTCAGTATGTCTACATGTCAGTATGTCTACATGGCAGTATGTCAGTATGTCTACATGGCAGCATGTCTACATGGCAGCATATCAGTATGTCTACATGGCAGTATGTCAGTATGTCTACATGTCAGTATGTCTACATGGCAGTATGTCAGTATGTCTACATGGCAGCATGTCTACATGGCAGCATGCCAGTATGTCTACATGGCAGCATGTCAGTATGTCTACATGGCAGTATGTCAGTATGTCTACATGTCAGTATGTCTACATGGCAGCATGTCAGTATGTCTACATGGCAGTATGTCAGTATGTCTACATGTCAGTATGTCTACATGGCAGTATGTCAGTATGTCTACATGGCAGCATGTCTACATGGCAGCATGTCTACATGGCAGTATGTCAGTATGTCTACATGGCAGCATGTCTACATGTCAGTATGTCTACATGGCAGTATGTCAGTATGTCAGCATGTCTACATGTCAGTATGTCTACATGGCAGTATGTCAGTATGTCTACATGTCAGTATGTCTACATGTCAGCATGTCTACATGGCAGCATGTCTACATGGCAGCATGTCTACATGGCAGCATGTCAGTATGTCTACATGGCAGTATGTCAGTATGTCAGCATGTCTACATGTCAGTATGTCTACATGGCAGTATGTCAGTATGTCAGCATGTCAGCATGTCTACATGTCAGTATGTCTACATGGCAGCATGTCTACATGGCAGCATGTCTACATGGCAGTATGTCAGTATGTCTACATGTCAGCATGTCTACATGTCAGTATGTCTACATGTCAGTATGTCTACATGGCAGTATGTCAGTATGTCTACATGTCAGTATGTCTACATGGCAGTATGTCAGTATGTCTACATGGCAGCATGTCTACATGGCAGCATATCAGTATGTCTACATGGCAGTATGTCAGTATGTCTACATGTCAGTATGTCTACATGGCAGTATGTCAGTATGTCTACATGGCAGCATGTCTACATGGCAGCATGCCAGTATGTCTACATGGCAGCATGTCAGTATGTCTACATGGCAGTATGTCAGTATGTCTACATGTCAGTATGTCTACATGGCAGCATGTCAGTATGTCTACATGGCAGTATGTCAGTATGTCTACATGTCAGTATGTCTACATGGCAGTATGTCAGTATGTCTACATGGCAGCATGTCTACATGGCAGCATGTCTACATGGCAGTATGTCTACATGGCAGTATGTCAGTATGTCTACATGTCAGTATGTCTACATGGCAGTATGTCTACATGGCAGTATGTCTACATGGCAGTATGTCAGTATGTCTACATGGCAGTATGTCAGTATGTCAGCATGTCTACATGGCAGTATGTCTACATGGCAGTATGTCAGTATGTCTACATGTCAGTATGTCTACATGGCAGTATGTCTACATGGCAGTATGTCTACATGGCAGTATGTCAGTATGTCTACATGGCAGTATGTCAGTATGTCTACATGGCAGTATGTCAGCATGTCAGCATGTCAGTATGTCAGTATGTCAGTATGTCTACATGTCAGTATGTCAGCATGTCAGCATGTCTACATGTCAGTATGTCTACATGGCAGCATGTCTACATGGCAGCATGTCTACATGGCAGTATGTCAGTATGTCTACATGGCAGTATGTCAGTATGTCAGCATGTCTACATGTCAGTATGTCTACATGGCAGTATGTCAGTATGTCTACATGTCAGTATGTCAGCATGTCAGCATGTCTACATGTCAGTATGTCTACATGGCAGCATGTCTACATGGCAGCATGTCTACATGGCAGTATGTCAGTATGTCTACATGGCAGTATGTCAGTATATCAGCATGTCTACATGTCAGTATGTCTACATGGCAGTATGTCAGTATGTCTACATGTCAGTATGTCTACATGTCAGTATGTCTACATGGCAGTATGTCAGTATGTCTACATGGCAGTATGTCTACATGGCAGTATGTCAGTATGTCTACATGTCAGTATGTCTACATGTCAGTATGTCTACATGGCAGTATGTCTACATGGCAGTATGTCAGTATGTCAGCATGTCAGCATGTCTACATGTCAGTATGTCTACATGGCAGCATGTCTACATGGCAGCATGTCAGTATGTCTACATGTCAGTATGTCTACATGTCAGTATGTCTACATGGCAGTATGTCAGTATGTCAGCATGTCAGCATGTCTACATGTCAGTATGTCTACATGGCAGCATGTCTACATGGCAGCATGTCTACATGGCAGTATGTCAGTATGTCTACATGTCAGCATGTCTACATGTCAGTATGTCTACATGTCAGTATGTCTACATGGCAGTATGTCAGTATGTCTACATGTCAGTATGTCTACATGGCAGTATGTCAGTATGTCTACATGGCAGCATGTCTACATGGCAGCATATCAGTATGTCTACATGGCAGTATGTCAGTATGTCTACATGTCAGTATGTCTACATGGCAGTATGTCAGTATGTCTACATGGCAGCATGTCTACATGGCAGCATGCCAGTATGTCTACATGGCAGCATGTCAGTATGTCTACATGGCAGTATGTCAGTATGTCTACATGTCAGTATGTCTACATGGCAGCATGGCAGTATGTCTACATGGCAGTATGTCAGTATGTCTACATGTCAGTATGTCTACATGGCAGTATGTCAGTATGTCTACATGGCAGCATGTCTACATGGCAGCATGTCTACATGGCAGTATGTCAGTATGTCTACATGGCAGCATGTCTACATGTCAGTATGTCTACATGGCAGTATGTCAGTATGTCAGCATGTCTACATGTCAGTATGTCTACATGGCAGTATGTCAGTATGTCTACATGTCAGTATGTCTACATGTCAGCATGTCTACATGGCAGCATGTCTACATGGCAGCATGTCTACATGGCAGCATGTCAGTATGTCTACATGGCAGTATGTCAGTATGTCAGCATGTCTACATGTCAGTATGTCTACATGGCAGTATGTCAGTATGTCAGCATGTCAGCATGTCTACATGTCAGTATGTCTACATGGCAGCATGTCTACATGGCAGCATGTCTACATGGCAGTATGTCAGTATGTCTACATGTCAGCATGTCTACATGTCAGTATGTCTACATGTCAGTATGTCTACATGGCAGTATGTCAGTATGTCTACATGTCAGCATGTCTACATGGCAGTATGTCAGTATGTCTACATGGCAGCATGTCTACATGGCAGCATATCAGTATGTCTACATGGCAGTATGTCAGTATGTCTACATGTCAGTATGTCTACATGGCAGTATGTCAGTATGTCTACATGGCAGCATGTCTACATGGCAGCATGCCAGTATGTCTACATGGCAGCATGTCAGTATGTCTACATGGCAGTATGTCAGTATGTCTACATGTCAGTATGTCTACATGGCAGCATGTCAGTATGTCTACATGGCAGTATGTCAGTATGTCTACATGTCAGTATGTCTACATGGCAGTATGTCAGTATGTCTACATGGCAGTATGTCAGTATATCAGCATGTCTACATGTCAGTATGTCTACATGGCAGTATGTCAGTATGTCTACATGTCAGTATGTCTACATGTCAGTATGTCTACATGGCAGTATGTCAGTATGTCTACATGGCAGTATGTCTACATGGCAGTATGTCAGTATGTCTACATGTCAGTATGTCTACATGGCAGTATGTCTACATGGCAGTATGTCAGTATGTCAGCATGTCAGCATGTCTACATGTCAGTATGTCTACATGGCAGCATGTCTACATGGCAGCATGTCAGTATGTCTACATGTCAGTATGTCTACATGTCAGTATGTCTACATGGCAGTATGTCAGTATGTCAGCATGTCAGCATGTCTACATGTCAGTATGTCTACATGGCAGCATGTCTACATGGCAGCATGTCTACATGGCAGTATGTCAGTATGTCTACATGTCAGCATGTCTACATGTCAGTATGTCTACATGTCAGTATGTCTACATGGCAGTATGTCAGTATGTCTACATGTCAGTATGTCTACATGGCAGTATGTCAGTATGTCTACATGGCAGCATGTCTACATGGCAGCATATCAGTATGTCTACATGGCAGTATGTCAGTATGTCTACATGTCAGTATGTCTACATGGCAGTATGTCAGTATGTCTACATGGCAGCATGTCTACATGGCAGCATGCCAGTATGTCTACATGGCAGCATGTCAGTATGTCTACATGGCAGTATGTCAGTATGTCTACATGTCAGTATGTCTACATGGCAGCATGTCAGTGTGTCTACATGGCAGTATGTCAGTATGTCTACATGTCAGTATGTCTACATGGCAGTATGTCAGTATGTCTACATGTCAGTATGTCTACATGGCAGTATGTCAGTATGTCTACATGGCAGCATGTCTACATGGCAGCATGTCAGTGTGTCTACATGGCAGTATGTCAGTATGTCTACATGTCAGTATGTCTACATGGCAGTATGTCAGTATGTCTACATGGCAGCATGTCTACATGGCAGCATGTCTACATGGCAGTATGTCAGTATGTCTACATGGCAGCATGTCTACATGTCAGTATGTCTACATGGCAGTATGTCAGTATGTCAGCATGTCTACATGTCAGTATGTCTACATGGCAGTATGTCAGTATGTCTACATGTCAGTATGTCTACATGTCAGCATGTCTACATGGCAGCATGTCTACATGGCAGCATGTCTACATGGCAGCATGTCAGTATGTCTACATGGCAGTATGTCAGTATGTCAGCATGTCTACATGTCAGTATGTCTACATGGCAGTATGTCAGTATGTCAGCATGTCAGCATGTCTACATGTCAGTATGTCTACATGGCAGCATGTCTACATGGCAGCATGTCTACATGGCAGTATGTCAGTATGTCTACATGTCAGCATGTCTACATGTCAGTATGTCTACATGTCAGTATGTCTACATGGCAGTATGTCAGTATGTCTACATGTCAGTATGTCTACATGGCAGTATGTCAGTATGTCTACATGGCAGCATGTCTACATGGCAGCATATCAGTATGTCTACATGGCAGTATGTCAGTATGTCTACATGTCAGTATGTCTACATGGCAGTATGTCAGTATGTCTACATGGCAGCATGTCTACATGGCAGCATGCCAGTATGTCTACATGGCAGCATGTCAGTATGTCTACATGGCAGTATGTCAGTATGTCTACATGTCAGTATGTCTACATGGCAGCATGTCAGTATGTCTACATGGCAGTATGTCAGTATGTCTACATGTCAGTATGTCTACATGGCAGTATGTCAGTATGTCTACATGGCAGCATGTCTACATGGCAGCATGTCTACATGGCAGTATGTCAGTATGTCTACATGGCAGCATGTCTACATGTCAGTATGTCTACATGGCAGTATGTCAGTATGTCAGCATGTCTACATGTCAGTATGTCTACATGTCAGCATGTCTACATGGCAGCATGTCTACATGTCAGCATGTCTACATGGCAGCATGTCTACATGGCAGCATGTCTACATGGCAGCATGTCAGTATGTCTACATGGCAGTATGTCAGTATGTCAGCATGTCTACATGTCAGTATGTCTACATGGCAGTATGTCAGTATGTCAGCATGTCAGTATGTCTACATGGCAGTATGTCAGTATGTCAGCATGTCAGTATGTCTACATGGCAGTATGTCAGTATGTCTCCATGTCAGTATGTCTACATGGCAGTATGTCAGTATGTCTACATGTCAGTATGTCTACATGGCAGTATGTCAGTATGTCTACATGGCAGTATGTCTACATGGCAGTATGTCAGTATGTCTACATGGCAGTATGTCTACATGGCAGTATGTCAGTATGTCTACATGTCAGTATGTCAGCATGTCTACATGGCAGTATGTCTACATGGCAGCATGTCAGTATGTCTACATGTCAGTATGTCTACATGTCAGTATGTCTACATGGCAGCATGTCAGTATGTCTACATGTCAGTATGTCTACATGGCAGTATGTCTACATGGCAGTATGTCAGTATGTCTACATGGCAGCATGTCTACATGGCAGCACGTCTACATGGCAGCATGTCTACATGGCAGTATGTCAGTATGTCTACATGGCAGCGTGTCAGTATGTCTACATGGCAGCATGTCTACATGGCAGCACGTCTACATGGCAGCATGTCTACATGGCAGTATGTCAGTATGTCTACATGGCAGCATGTCAGTATGTCTACATGTCAGTATGTCTACATGTCAGTATGTCTACATGGCAGTATGTCAGTATGTCTACATGGCAGCATGTCTACATGGCAGCACGTCTACATGGCAGCATGTCTACATGGCAGCATGTCTACATGGCAGCATGTCTACATGGCAGTATGTCAGCATGTCTACATGGCAGCATGTCTACATGTCAGCATGTCTACATGGCAGTATGTCTACATGGCAGTATGTCAGCATGTCTACATGGCAGCATGTCTACATGGCAGTATGTCTACATGGCAGTATGTCTACATGGCAGCATGTCTACATGGCAGCATGTCTACATGGCAGTATGTCTACATGGCAGTATGTCTACATGGCAGCATGTCTACATGGCAGCTTGTCTACATGGCAGTATGTCTACATGGCAGCGTGTAGACATGCTGCCATGTAGACATACTGCCATGTAGACATACTGACATGCTGCCATGTAGACATGCTGCCATGTAGACATACTGACATGTAGACATACTGACATGCTGCCATGTAGACATGCTGCCATGTAGACATACTGACATGCTGCCATGTAGACAAGCTGCCATGTAGACATACTGCCATGTAGACATGCTGCCATGTAGATTTTGCTGGGTTTAAGCAACAAAACCACTTAGTTATGTTTAGGCAACAAAACTACGTAGTGTCTTTTCGGTAAAAGGAATAGTTGTGTGTCAAATAAATCAACGTTGACTCCATTCACACAGAGGTCAAACAGCGGTCCTCTGGCTAAAGGTTTTTGTTCGACCCACCTCTCCTACAGAATGTGAGGCTTCCTTGTGCTTCCCGGTTCACGACTACGTGGATTACGTACGTCATGATTTTGTGGGATTTACGAATTAAGCTACGGACGCTGGATGTAAACAGCCTCAGACACTGAACCACCTCCACGCTCCTGGTGTGCTGGTTTGCCCCAGACCTTGACCTCTGACCTCCCCTCATTGACACATTGCACTACATTAAATCATCAGCAGCATTCTCTCTCCCAGCTGCTCCGTCTGTTTAATGTATCATTTCCCCGTCGACTTCCTGCTTCTCCTGGACCGAGCTGGGGCACCTGGGAGCTCAGCTGTCGCAGGATGTGGGAAACCGCAGGAATCCCTCAGGGAAGCAGACGCACGCAGACAGCCAGCAGGTGTGAAGCAGCGCTTGATGGTCGTCAGAGTGTTTGTGCTGCTTCTCCGGAGATCCAGCAGGGAATCTCGCCTCTTTCCCCCATATATGGAAAATAACGCTTTCAATAAGTCTATCTGTTTTTTGTGGTTTTGTTCGAGCAATTAAGTGTAAGAACTTGGAAAAAAATATGACAAAATTATAAAAGATTCCGTGATTCATCTTCTGTATTTATATTAGACTTGGTGATGTCGCAATACCACAGTGTAGAAATACTTTACAAATATAGTAATGCATTTGAAATGTCACTTAAAAGTGCAAAAGTATAAAAGTGTCCGCATCAAACTACACACAGTGACAGTTGTCATTACGCAGAATGGTTTCAGAACAATTACAACATTAGATTATAATTAATATGTATGCATTCATGTGTCAATTGCTTAATGTACTGTACTGAAAATCTATAATATTATGTATTTTTTTGGCAATATTTAATTTTATGGAAATACAGTGGAACATCTGGTCATACAGTTGATTAAAAAAGTTAAAAAAGTGACAAAAGTGTCATGAAATTGCCTTTTTAAATTGTCACATGTCAATTGTAACAACTGTAACAAATTCCCTTTTTACTTTTTTAAGATTTAATAATGTGATTATAATTGTGTCAAATTCATTCTTTTTTTATTCCAGAATTGGTGCCCATAGGGAGCAGTTTGAGCACATTATGCATTCAATACAAGAAGAACATCCCATTCATGAAAACACATCTGGTAAACACAACAAAAGATAAATTAAACACACAAAAAAAGATAAATAAAACACACAACAACTGTTTTAGAAGAAGAGTTCAGAGCCACGCGTTGAATAAAACGTTGTCTGTCTTACTGCAGATTTCCTGCACGTCGGATAAAAGCTGAATGATTCGAATGAAGCCGGCTGTTCTCCTCTTGTGGTTTCACTTCAAGGCTTTTTGAGGGTGAAACGGTGAATCCTGCGTCTTTAAGATGAGCTCTAGTTTGTCGCCTTTTATTCCACAAAGAAAGAAACTTTAATCCCCGATGCACCGTCTCTGTCAATGGAGATTTGAATGGAAAATCCAAATAAAGAAAATAAACTTTATTTACGCAGATCTTATGGTGTTGTCAGAACATCTGTGGTTTGTTTTGGGACATGAGAATAAATACCATGGATGAGACTGATGGGTACACGGAATTATTCGGCGGCTTAAAAACCACGTTTGGCTCGACTCGCCTGTGTTATTTAGTAATTATGACCATTATATATATGTAGATGAAAACAGTTACTTCTGTTAACTGGTATATATTTATGCACAAATATTACATTACATTTCATTTAGCTGATGCTTTTATCCAAAGAGACTTACAGTAAGTGCATCCAACCATGAGTACAAACTCAGAACAACAAGAATCAAGGAAGTACAATTTCTTCAATAAAGTTAAACTACAAAGTGCTGTCAGTAAGTAACATTTAAATACTAGTAAGGTACTACTTTCCTTATTCAAGGTGTTGTCGAAAAAGATGTGTTTTTAGTTTGCGACGGAGGATTTAGAGACTTATGCTAAACGTTAGCTTTGAGCTAACTCTAGTAACATAGAATTATTGCAAATAATATAAATAAAGAGAAGAAATAAACATAAACACTTTTTATTAGGGCCGGTCAATCTATGAGGTCAGTCATTTAAAGGAGCTCTAATCAATATTGTGTGTGCGTTTTAGCATCTTTTAGCTCTCATTGTTTTGGTGTTAAATCACGTAGCTTAGCTGTTTTCATTCACTCTCATGGCTCTCATGACTAGCTGGTGAGATTGAGTTGAAGGGGGTCGGCGCTGGTCGGGTTCTAAAGACTACACGTTAGCTAGAGGCTGCGTTAGCTCGAGGCTGCGTTAGCTTGAGGCTGCGTTAGCCGCTATCTCACCTGCAGAGTGTGCTTTAAGGCGGGGCTTACTGTGATTGACAGGTCGCTACCGGAGATGTTTACGGCGTCACTCCTTCACATTCCAAACATGGTCACTTCTGTTTGTCGAGTTGCATTGTGGGTAATACAGGCAGCAGCTTTTGACAAGAGAAAACAAACACGGCGGCGCAACAGAAAACACTACGATGTGATTACACACAGAGGAAAACATAGTCCCGAGTATTGTGATCTATAGATCCCACGACATGTAGCACGCTGGCCCTTTAACGTCTCGTTGATGTGAACGAAGCCAGAAGATGACGAGCCCCTCCGACCTGAACCGAAAGGTCAGGCAGAGGTCGCGCTGCCCTTTAGCAGCGAGATGGGAAACGATCAGTCATGTGACAGGAAGTCTCGTTGTGTACATGTGTGAGTTTCTGCTCGACTACACACTCTATCTATAGACGGTTATGATGGACGCAGCTGAAGAGCTCTTTAAGACCCATGAAGACACACAGCCCTCCTCTTCCTCTCCTCCTCCTCCTCCTCCTCCTCCTCCTCCTCCTCCTCTTCCTCTCCTTCCTCCTCCTCCTCCTCCTTGTCTTCCTCCTCCTTCTCCTCCTCTCCTTTCCTCCCCTCTCCTTCTTCCTCCTCCTCTCCTTCTCCTCCTCTTCCTTTCCTCCTCCTCCTCTACTCCTTCCTCGTCTCCTCCTCCTCTCCTCCTCTACTCCTCCTTATTCTGCTCCTCTTCCTCCTCCTCTTCCTCCTCTCCTCCTTCCTCCTCCACTTCTCCTCCTCATTTCCTTCTCCTTCTTTCCTCTTCCTCCTCCTCCTCTCCTCCTCCTCTCCTCTACTTCTCTTCCTCTCCCTCCATTCCTCCTCCTCCACTTCTCCTTCACTCCTCCACTTCTCCTCTTCCTCCTCCTCCCCTCCTCTCCTCCTTCCTCCTCCACTTCTCCTCCTTTCCTCTTCCTCTCCTCCTCCACTTCTCCTCCTCCTCTCCTCCTTCACTCCTCCTGCACTTCTCCTTCACTCCTCCGCTTCTCCTCCTCTTCCTCCACTTCTCCTCCTCCTCCTCCTACTCTCCTCCTCTTCCTCCACTTCTCCTTCACTCCTCCTCCTCCGCTTCTCCTCCTCTTCCTCCACTCCTCCTCCTCCTCTTCCTCCTCTCCTCCTTCCTCCTCCACTTCTCCTCCTCATTTCCTCCTCCTTCTTTCCTCTTCCTCCTCCTCCTCTCCTCCTCCTCTCCTCCTCTCCCTCCATTCCTCCTCCTCCACTTCTCCTTCACTCCTCCACTTCTCCTCTTCCTCCTCCTCTCCTCCTCCTCCTTCACTCCTCCTGCACTTCTCCTTCACTCCTCCTCCTCCTCCTCTTCCTCCTTCACTCCTCCTCTTCCTCTTCCTCCTCCTCCTCCTCCTCCTCCTCACAGGCTGACAGTAACGAGCAGAGACATGATGATCGGCTACATTTCCTTTTTTAAGTTTTCTTGAATGATTAATGAGGTTTGAAGCTTTGACTCTTTGATATTGGATGAGGAATAAAAGAAGCACGGAGACGCGTGTGTGTGTGTGTGTGTGTGTGTGTGTGTGTGTGTGTGTGTGTGTGTGTGTGTGTGTGTGTGTGTGTGTGTGTCCTTCCAGTAAACAGAGTTTCAGAGGGATGGACTCAGGCTGTTGCTCTCCTCCTGTGGCGTCGGCCGTCAACATGACAATCTGTTATTAAAGGGCCGGCGTCGTAAATAAAGAGCTGCAGGGAAACGGCCTTTTGGACAAGAAATGCTCCTAAAATATAAATATATATAAATATATAAATGTTTAGGGACAGTAAACTAAACGTGTCCCACATGAAGACAGCTGCTGGATCCAAGGTCCTCTCACTCCAGCAGGACACGCCCACTCTACTGGTCCCAGTCTCCATTCACACTCCCACTGGAAGCTCCATCTTCTTCATCGGCTGCAGGAGGAAGGCTCCATCTTCTTCATCGGCTGCAGGAGGAAGGCTCCATCTTCTTCATCGGCTGCAGGAGGAAGGCTCCATCTTCTTCATCGGCTGCAGGAGGAAGGCTCCATCTTCTTCATCGGATGCAGGAGGAAGGCTCCATCTTCTTCATCGGCTGCAGGAGGAAGGCTCCATCTTCTTCATCGGCTGCAGGAGGAAGGCTCCATTTTCTCTGATCAAACAGTTAGACAGCAGGCTCCTCCCACTTTGACCTCTGACCCTGTCTGCCACCTCCTCCTCCTCCTCCTCCTCACAGACCCGGGTCGTGTTTGTTGATGTGTACGCAGCGACACGGATCACTTCCTGTCAGAGACTCAACGGAGTCGACGCAGACCAGGAGACAGAGACGTGTGTGCACGAGACAAACACACACACACACACACACACACACACAGAGACACACAGACACGCACACACACACACACACGTCTTGATCCCAGTTTAACAGTGTAAATTACCGCGTTGACAAGTTGTTGTGCGCACACGTTTGACAGAGGAGGAAATGAGACATAGAGATCACTGACAAGCCAAACCATTAGCTGTCAATGGGAGCACGTCTGAGACACTGGGACTAAGCCCCGCCCCTAAAGCGCCCAGTATTATGGTCTGTTTGACTCTAAATGACCATAATTTACTAAATGAACATCATGCTCTATTGAAGAAGACTTGAAACTAGAGATTGAGACATAAACTCATGTTTACAATGTTTACTGAGGGAATAAATCAAGAGAAGTAGAGTCACTTATACAGACTTCTATACAACCAGAGGAGTCGCCCCCTGGTGGTCAGGAGAGAGAATGCAGCTTCAACACATGAGGCATAGACTTCTATACAACCAGAGGAGTTGCCCCCTGGTGGTCAGGAGAGAGAATGCAGCTTCAACACATGAAGCATAGACTTCTATACAACCAGAGGAGTTGCCCCCTGGTGGTCAGGAGAGAGAATGCAGCTTTAACACATGAAGCATAGACTTCTATACAACCAGAGGAGTCGTCCCCTGAAGGACATTAGAGAGAGTGTCTTGTCTTGTTAGACCTTAGTGCAGCGTTCGATACCACAGACCAGTCGATTGGTATTAAACAGCACTAAGCTGGTTTAAGTCGTATTCATCAGATCGATTGTAAACGATGAGGCCTCGGTTACCACCGCCGTTCATCATGGAGTCCCACAAGGTTCTGTGCTTGGACCAATTTTATTCACCTTAATTATGCTTCCTTTAGGCAATATTATCAGAAAACACTCCATAAACTTTCACTGCTATGCCGATGATACTCAACTATATCTATAGTGATTTTGGGCTATACAAAATAAATTGAATGTTGCCGCCAACACCAATCGCCATTTTCTTTTCCACTAGTTCGGTAACCAAAACCTTTTTAAAGTTGATGTTGAGCCCTGTCATGTGTGTGTGTGTGTGTGTGTGTGTGTGTGTGTCAGAGCTTGTCAGAGTGTGTGTCTGCATGTGTGTCTGTGAGCATGAGCAGGCAGAATCTCCCACTAAGCAGCTTGTCAGAGCGGCGCTGGCTATCGTCTCACCCGGGGGTGAACTGTCAACTCGTCCCGCTGACGGCTCTTCTCTCTTGGCCTCGCCTCGGCTGGCCCCCGAGGGCCTGGTTAAGGTGTGTGTGTGTGTGTGTGTGTGTTTGTTTGTCTTACTCCTTCTGGGGGCCTCGGCAAATCTGATAATTACTGACCTGACAATGAATCACCCCTCACATGCACCCACCGTCACCCCCGTGTCCACACCCACCCACCGAGGCCCTGAACGCTCCCCACAGGCTCATCAGTGGCCGACACATATTATATTCCTCCTTTACTTCTATATCTGAGATACACACACACACACACACACACACACACACACACACACACACACACACACACACACACACACTGAGAGATGTCTCAAACATGAAACATGCAGAGGAATGAAAACATCTGAAGGTTGAAAGACGGAGTGTGTGTGTGTGTGTGTGTGTTGGAGGGGTGTGAGCAGTATGAAAGTCACTATGCAGGTGCTTTGCCCCTATGTGCCCTTGTGTCTCTCTCACACTCACACACACACACACACACACACACACACACATACACACATACACACATACACACACACACACGCACACACACACAGGGCCTTGGTGCAGGATAACGGGTGTTGACTGAGACCAAGCAGCTGTTTTTCAAGCTGCAGGAAATCAGATCATCTGGTGCTTTTGGCTAATTAACATTATTTCCCTCCTGTTTGTGGTTTTGGGTTTTCAGCAACTGCTGCAGCGAGCGGGGCATTCAGGGGCAGTGGGAATTTTCTAGCGATGTAGTAGAGAGTGAACCAATTTCAGTCTTTAAAGGCCGACACGTGTCATGCAACTTCATTCTTCTTCTTCGCTGCTGGCCGGAACAGAATCACAAAGTTATAGCTATTTTATAATTGAATTAAAACATCATTAATAATTATATTTGTCTTCCTCTGTTGCTCTGCTTCCAGTGCAGCTTGTTTTAACACAGAAGGGTTAAAGAAACTATAGTTTACTCTGTGATTACAAAATAATTCCTTTTTTAAACAAAGAACATTTTTAAGGTCCCATCGAGTCGGAGATCTCATTTTAAAGTTGTCTTCCATTAATACATTTTTAACGGAGAAAACAATGAATCCAATATATTCCATTAATTTGTTTTTGTTGGGTTTGTGTGTTACTGTTTGTGTGTTACTGAGTTTGTGTGTTACTGTTTGTGTGTTACTGAGTTTGTGTGTTACTGTTTGTGTGTTACTGAGTTTGTGTGTTACTGTTTGTGTGTTACTGGGTTTGTGTGTTACTGTTTGTGTGTTACTGGGTTTGTGTGTTACTGGGTGTGTTTGTTACTGAGTGTGTGTGTTACTGTGTGTGTTACTGTTTGTGTGTTACTGAGTTTGTGTGTTACTGGGTGTGTGTGTTACTGAGTTTGTGTGTTACTGGGTTTGTGTGTGTTACTGGGTTTGTGTGTTACTGTTTGTGTGTTACTGAGTGTGTGTGTTACTGAGTTTGTGTGTTACTGAGTTTGTGTGTTACTGAGTTTGTGTGTTACTGAGTTTGTGTGTGTTACTGGGTTTGTGTGTTTCTGGGTGTGTGTGTTACTGAGTGTGTGTGTTACTGGGTTTGTGTGTTACTGGGTTTGTGTGTTTCTGGGTGTGTGTGTTACTGAGTGTGTGTGTTACTGGGTTTGTGTGTTACTGAGTTTGTGTGTTACTGAGTTTGTGCGTGTTACTGAGTGTGTGTGTTACTGGGTGTGTGTGTTACTGAGTTTGTGTGTTACTGAGTTTGTGCGTGTTACTGAGTGTGTGTGTTACTGGGTGTGTGTGTTACTGAGTTTGTGTGTTACTGAGTTTGTGTGTTACTGAGTTTGTGCGTGTTACTGAGTGTGTGTGTTACTGGGTGTGTGTGTTACTGAGTTTGTGTGTTACTGGGTTTGTGTGTTACTGAGTTTGTGTGTGTTACTGGGTTTGTGTGTTTCTGGGTGTGTGTGTTACTGGGTTTGTGTGTTACTGAGTTTGTGTGTTACTGGGTTTGTGTGTTACTGGGTTCGTGTGTTACTGAGTTTGTGTGTTACTGGGTTTGTGTGTGTTTTTGGGTGTGTGTGTGTTACTGAGTTTGTGTGTTACTGGGTTTGTGTGTTACTGAGTTTGTGTGTTACTGAGTTTGTGTGTTACTGGGTTCGTGTGTTACTGAGTTTGTGTGTTACTGGGTTTGTGTGTTACTGAGTTTGTGTGTTACTGAGTTTGTGTGTTACTGGGTTTGTGTGTGTTACTGGGTTTGTGTGTGTTACTGGGTTTGTGTGTTTCTGGGTGTGTGTGTTACTGAGTTTGTGTGTTACTGAGTTTGTGTGTGTTTTTGGGTGTGTGTGTGTTACTGAGTTTGTGTGTTACTGGGTTTGTGTGTTTCTGGGTGTGTGTGTGTTACTGAGTTTGTGTGTGTTACTGGGTTTGTGTGTTTCTGGGTGTGTGTGTTACTGAGTTTGTGTGTGTTACTGGGTTTGTGTGTGTTACTGGGTTTGTGTGTTACTGTTTGTGTGTTACTGGGTGTGTGTGTTACTGGGTGTGTGTGTTACTGTTTGTGTGTGTTACTGGGTGTGTGTGTTACTGGGTTTGTGTGTGTTACTGGGTTTGTGTGTTACTGTTTGTGTGTTACTGGGTGTGTGTGTTACTGGGTGTGTGTGTTACTGTTTGTGTGTGTTACTGGGTGTGTGTGTTACTGGGTGTGTGTGTGACATTTTGTATTTGTAAAATGTATTTTAGTAGTTAGTTTATATTATCTATGACAACAAAAATATATATATTTTTAGCAGACAATTAATCATTTAGTCAATACAAATTTTAAATAAATTGTAAAAAATGCTCATCGGAATTTCCTAAATTTTAGAGAAACCAACAGTTAAAAATGAAAAGAAACTATTAAATATTCAATTTCACATAATAATAAATTCATCAGAATTAAAAAAGCTGTACGTTCTGTTACGTTTGTGTATTTAATGCTGGAGAAACTTTTAGAATAAAAAAAGTAAACAAAGAAATATTCCAAAATAAAAGATAAAAGCAAACCAGATGATCTGGACCCGTCAAAATAAAAGCTCTAAAACAAGAGTTTGGTATCTAGGAAGGAGGAAGGAAGGAGGGAGGAAGCAAGGAGCACCAGGAGACGCAGTTCTCTTTGGAGCCGGCACCAAGAGAAGACCCTGCTTCTGCGAGGAGCTGCCGTCACGACTTTATTTACAGGTCACACAACACAGGAGTGTTTTTCACATTTAGGTTCTGAACTATTCTCCAGAAGACGGAATCCTTCTCCACAGAAACCGTTCACTGTAACAACTGGACGCTCAGCTGTGGAGCCTCAGTTCTTCTATATTCATATATACTTCATATTATGTACACGGTCATCCTCTGATATGGCTTCAGCACACGTGTGCGTCTGGTGGAGGACGGTCGGCGTTGTCGTTGTGCGTCGGTCCGGCGGCTAGAAGGCGAGAGTGAGCGAGTACTTTCTACTGCGTACTTTTGCATACTTTTACTATCAAAGTTACTTCTTTCTTTTGTCCCGACGATGACAAGAGGAGTCGCCGCTAAGTGCTGGGAAGGTGTGCGTTTGGAAAATTAAAAAAATAAAACGTAAGAAGAGGTCGTCTTCAAAAATAATAAAAATACAAGAATCACAAACTCTGATGGACCGTCGTTTCTGAATCTTACACACACACACACACACACACACACACACACACACACACACACACACACACACAGTGTGTTGCACATAGAGCTGCAGGCCAAACAGGAAGTGAGCGTCAAACTGGTTCCCTCCACTAAAAGCCAACGAGATTATTCATTATTTTCTTTCTGGGCGGTATAAATATCACGCCTCCATATTTGGGTATAAATAACTCGGGTTTGACCGTCGGTGCGTTCGCAAAATATTTACAAATGTGATTTTTTTTTTATATTAATAATCAAAATCAAAAGAAATGACGGTTGAAGGCAGAATCAGTCGAGTGGCGTCAGAGAAACACAGAATTCAACTGTAAAGCCTTTACGACCAGGAGGAGACAACATCTATGCCGCAGTACCATAGAAATATATATATATATATATATATATATATATATATATATATATATATATATATATATATATATATATATATAGAAACATTTAAAGACAGAAGTAATAAGTAATCAGCTTTTTGTTTGTCAAGTTGAACGCTGACATGAAAACTATTAAACGCATCAGGATTTAGTGGAGCGACTTTTGGGAACCAGGACTTCCAGTCGGAGATCTCAAGGCCTTTTTTCTAACGGATATTAATGGTTATGTCATAATAAAGCACATCAAGACGAGGCGTCTCCTAACATTCGTACGCGTCCTCGCCTCAGGCTGAGTAGATCTCCGTTAACAAAATAAGAGTTTGCTCATAGAATCTAAAAAGGCGGGACCGGAGGGAAAAGCTGCAGAGTTTTAGATTCTTAAACTTTTAGAGATTTAGATTCTTAAACTTTTAGAGTTTTAGATTCTTAAACTTTTAGAGATTTAGATTCTTAAACTTTTAGAGTTTTAGATTCTAAAACTCTAAAGCTTTTATAGCTTTTATAGCTTTTCTCTCCGGTCCCGCCTTTTTAGATTCTATTTTTATATTTTCTATTGTTTTAGATTCTTAAACTTTTAGAAAACTCTAAAAAAATTAAAGTTTCTAAAAATCTAAAGCTCCAGAGTTTTAGAATCTTAAACTTTTAGATTATAAAACTCTAAAAAATGTAAGATTATAAAACTCTAAATTCTATAGATTCTCAAATTAAAATGTAAAATCTAAAGCTCCAGAGTTTTAGATTCTTACACTTTTAGAGTTTTAGATTCTAAAACTCTAAATTCTATAGATTCTCCAACTAAAGATTCTGAAACTCTAAAACTCCGGAGCTTTTAGATGCTCACAAACTCGTATTTCTAGAGTTTTAGACTCTGGATCTTTTCCTCCCGCCTCAAAGTTTTTTCTTTCTTCATTTCTCGGCGTCCCGATCTCCCCGCAGCCGCCTCTCGTGCCGCCGCTTGGTGAGGACGTATTTGAAGAACTCGTAGACGGACCAGCTGATGGCCGTGGACGGCATCTGGTAGATGACGCGTGCCTGGACGCCTCTGAAGAAGGCCGGCGCCCCGCCCGTCCTGTACACCGTCCGAAAGGCCTCGGCGAGCCCGGAGATGTGGCGGCCGGCGCCGGACTCCGCCGCCGCCGCCGCTCCCACGGCTCCGCCCTCGGCCCGGACCGCGTGCACCACGGCCCGGGCCTCCTGCGTGTTCAGCAGCGTCTTGCAGACGTCGAGCGGCGTGGTGGCGGCGGCGGCGAGCGCCCCGGCCAGCGCCCCGGACACCACGTGGGAGGACGGGTCGTACTGCCGGTGCGGGTTCAGCAGCTCCTGCAGGTACTCGTAGCTCATGAAGTGCAGCGCCTGGAAGGGCACGTTCATGGCCAGCTGCGTGCTGTAGCTGCGGTAGAAGGCGGCCGGGCCGTCGCGCCGCAGCAGGGACGCCGCGCAGTGCAGCGCCCCGCGGTACGGGGAGTTGAACATCTGCATCCGCTGCTTCACCACTGGGGAGGAGAGAGAGATGGAGTTGAGACAAGGGGAACGGAAAAGACAGGGTTCATGCACAGGCTGACCAATGCGTTGCCAGGACCTTTCACCAAATTTCATTGACTTTTTTTCTTTTTAAGTCATCAAATTTGGTTAAAAGTCATGGAAATCCATTGTTTAGAATGTGTATGCACCCTGCGTTCATTTCCATGACTTTTACATTTTAAGTCATGGAAATTCCGATGACCTTTCACCAAATTTCCATGACTTTTAACCCAATTTCTTTTCTTTTCCACGACTTAAAAATAAAAAAAGTCAATGAAATTTGGTGAAAAGTCATGGAAAAGTCTTGGCATATTCCATGACCAAACATTTAGTGAAGTCTGGGTGTAAACAGTAAAAAGTGAGTAAATGTAGTATTTAAACTAACAATGAGAACACAAAGCATACAGTAAACCTTAAATGACTCAAATGAATGAGACAATAGTTTGATTAAAAGAATAAACATTTATATAGATGCCTGCTTATATTTTGAGTCTTTCTTTTAAAAGCATATTCATTATTTCAAACTCAGCGTAAATGAACGACATGAACACATGAATATAACACATTTACATGAACACATGAATATAACACATTTACATGAACACATGAATATAACACATTTACATGAACACATGAATATAACACATTTACATGACTTTTACTCAACCTAAACCGAGGACTTTTCCAGACCTGGAAATAACCATTTTAAAACTCCATGAGCGTAACTCGTCTCATGGGCTGATCAGTCACAGCCGAGTCTGTAGCTCCCCCTAGTGTCCTGATGGGGGAACGGCAGCATCGGGGGGATTTCAGGGTCTTTGGTGTCTGTAAACTTCTGACTTCTGTAAATAGACGACAGCGTCTTCACAGTGCGGGATGTACCACGCGACCGTGAAGCTCACGTGCACGACTGTTGAAGCTCACGTGCACGACTGTTGAAGCTCACGTGCACGACCACGTCACGGGTCATTGAGATACTGATCATCCATGATCCATAAGAACAGATACAGATCCCTTTGTTTGATTACAGCTGCTGGTCTTTAAGGATCCAGCCTCAACCGCTCTGAAGGCAGTTCACCATCAACAACTATGAATGTTATTCAAAGCTAATGTTGATCCATATTAACAGATCCAGAAATAAAAGATTGTATTTTTATTGATAAATAAACCTTGTCATTCGTAGTTTTAATGATGTATAATAAGAGTTATACTACATTTTATTTTACTAGATTACATGTGAACGCATCATGAGAACGTTATAATTTTACCTTCAGCCAGCACTCATTTTCACTGAGCAGAGCCTGAACGCATCACCATGTAACTGAAGCTGCTAACATTACTAGCTCTCCTCCTGTTGGTGCTCCGTTAGCGGTGCTGCTAACGTTACTAGCTCTCCTCCTGTTGGTTCTCCGTTAGCGGTGCTGCTAACGTTACTAGCTCTCCTCCTGTTGGTTCTCCGTTAGCGGTGCTGCTAACGTTACTAGCTCTCCTCCTGTTGGTTCTCTGTTAGCGGTGCTGCTAACGTTATTAGCTCTCTTCCTGTTGGTGCTCCGTTAGCGGTGCTGCTAACGTTACTAGCTCTCCTCCTGTTAGTCTAAACACGGATTGGTTGTTTACAAAGTCACATGATCAGAGACTAGAGAAACATCCATGATGTCCTGATCACATGTTCTACTGGATACTGGAGGAGAACCATCGTCAGTAGAACTTTATTTACACCGTGACGGTCCGTTACACTACTGACGTTTGAGCGGGTCAGGTGAGCTAACGTAAGCGAACACAAAGGGGGAGGAGTTACCTTCGGCTGGGTTCATGATGGCGTCGTGCAGCACCGTGGCCATGCAACCCGCCACTCCTGCAGAACAGAGAAACGGAGGTTTAAGACTCAACCACGAGTTGCTAAATAGCGTTTCAGAACAAGTCGGTCAGTCACGGTACACAGAAGTAGAAAACGTCCGTCTCACCGTTGGAGAAGTGGCTGTTGGCTCCGGGGTGGATGGCGTCGCCGAGCGTGAACTTGATCTTCTCGTAGCAGGCGAAGTAGAGCGCGTGGGCCGGCCCCGCCCCCACCGCCAGCACGCTCACGCCCCTGATGGGCCGCCACGCGCCCTCCGTCCGCACGATCTGCCGCAGGGCGTCCATCACGTTCCTGTAGCGCGCCGCCGGCTCGGGGTGAAGGCTCTGCATGCGCGTCTGAACGGAGAGAGAGGAACTCAGTTATTCTTTCACAGAACTAGTTCCTTCTTTCTTTAGGATCGGTGCCGGATGTTAATACCTAAACTCGCCTTCACCTGCTAACCCCTGCTCCCTACCCTTCACTTGCTAACCCCTGCTCTCTACCCTTCACCTGCTAACCCCTGCTCCCTACCCTTCACCTGCTAACCCCTGCTTCCTACCCTTCACCTGCTAACCCCTGCTTCCTACCCTTCACCTGCTAACCCCTGCTCCCTACCCTTCACCTGCTAACCCCTGCTCCCTACCCTTCACCTGCTAACCCCTGCTCCCTACCCTTCACCTGCTAACCCCTGCTCCCTACCCTTCACCTGCTAACTCCTGCTCCCTACCCTTCACCTGCTAACTCCTGCTCCCTACCCTTCACCTGCTAACCCCTGCTTCCTACCCTTCACCTGCTAACCCCTGCTTCCTACCCTTCACCTGCTAACCCCTGCTTCCAACCCTTCACCTGCTAACTCCTGCTCCCTACCCTTCACCTGCTAACCCCTGCTCCCTACCCTTCACCTGCTAACTCCTGCTCCCTACCCTTCACCTGCTAACCCCTGCTCCCTACCCTTCACCTGCTAACCCCTGCTCCCTACCCTTCACTTGCTAACCCCTGCTCCCTACCCTTCACCTGCTAACCCCTGCTCCCTACCCTTCACTTGCTAACCCCTGCTCCCTACCCTTCACCTGCTAACCCCTGCTCCCTACCCTTCACCTGCTAACCCCTGCTCCCTACCCTTCACTTGCTAACCCCTGCTCCCTACCCTTCACCTGCTAACCCCTGCTTCCTACCCTTCACCTGCTAACCCCTGCTCCCTACCCTTCACCTGCTAACTCCTGCTCCCTACCCTTCACCTGCTCCCTACCCTTCACCTGCTAACCCCTGCTTCCTACCCTTCACCTGCTAACCCCTGCTTCCTACCCTTCACCTGCTAACTCCTGCTCCCTACCCTTCACCTGCTAACCCCTGCTTCCTACCCTTCACCTGCTAACCCCTGCTCCCTCCCCTTCACCTGCTAACCCCTGCTTCCTACCCTTCACCTGCTAACCCCTGCTCCCTCCCCTTCACCTGCTAACCCCTGCTCCCTCCCCTTCACCTGCTAACCCCTGCTCCCTACCCTTCACCTGCTAACCCCTGCTCCCTACCCTTCACCTGCTAACTCCTGCTCCCTACCCTTCACCTGCTAACCCCTGCTCCCTCCCCTTCACCTGCTAACCCCTGCTCCCTCCCCTTCACCTGCTAACCCCTGCTTCCTACCCTTCACCTGCTAACCCCTGCTTCCTACCCTTCACCTGCTAACCCCTGCTTCCTACCCTTCACCTGCTAAACCCTGCTCCCTACCCTTCACCTGCTAACCCCTGCTCCCTACCCTTCACCTGCTAACCCCTGCTCCCTCCCCTTCACCTGCTAACCCCTGCTTCCTACCCTTCACCTGCTAACCCCTGCTCCCTACCCTTCACCTGCTAACTCCTGCTCCCTACCCTTCACCTGCTAACCCCTGCTCCCTACCCTTCACCTGCTAACCCCTGCTTCCTACCCTTCACCTGCTAACCCCTGCTTCCTACCCTTCACCTGCTAACCCCTGCTCCCTCCCCTCCACTACGGGACTCATTCCGTTGCAGCTTCTCCAGTTCTTTTTTTTTTAAATCAACATTTTTCTTTATTTTTTTGCTCCATTGATTTTCTATTTTTTTCTTCTTTTCTTTGTCTCTGTCCTATGTAAAGGGTCTTTGAGCATTTTGAAAAGCGCTATATAAAATGAAAGTATTATTATTATTATTAATGTTCGTACAAAACAAAAACATACAATCACTTGTTCAAAGTTCAGGCAGCTTTCACTCACTCACACCAAACAGGAAGTAAGCATCAAACTGGTTCCCTCCACAAAAAGATAATGAAATACATTTTTTTAGGATTTCTCTGTCTGGGCGATAAATATCACTATTGTTTCTGACGGGAGAGAGAGAGAGAGAGTGAGACAGAGAGAGAAAGAGAGAGAAAGAGAAAGAGATATAAAAACACACACACACACACACACACAATATCGTCGGGTTGACTGTCGGTGCTTTCACAAAATATTGACTAAATACAAATGTGATTTTTGATGAAAGTAATTCTGGATTTAATGACCGAGCGGTTGAAGGCAAATCAGTCGAGTAGGGTCAGAAAAATAAATACAGAATTCTACTGTAAAGCAGCCTTTACAACAATAGTTATGCCATAGTATCATATGCAAAATCTAAAATGATATTGATAGAATGTCAATATATTATTCCAGTATAAACACAACGAGGATTTAAACACTTTTTTAAAGACACGTAAAAGCTTCTAAATTCAAGATCTCACTAGAAACACATAGACTTAAAGACCAGGAAGTGTTTCAGGACTCGTTCCCTCTATAAAAAGAATGAAGAGCGTCGGCCACATGACTTGAATGAATACGAGTAAAACATCAAAACACACCAACTTCCAGCAGTGTTCATGTGAAGAATCACAGAAACGACTGCAGTCAAAGTCCAACCACAAACCACGGAGCTGAACACAGACAGGAAGTGGTGTGACACCACAACAACACAACAACACAACAACACAACCCACTGGTGCGTCACCGGTTGCTAAGCACGGGGAACATCAGGGCATCTGTGCAACACGCCAAGTTCCACCAAGATGGCGCAGTCGTCAAAACCTTTCATCCTGCTTTAGGAAACGTAACTCGTGTGCTGAGTCAGCAACGATATGAACCGAGTGTTCGAGTCTGGAGGAGAGAAAGGAAGGTGGAAAAGAGCCCAAATGTTCTGGCAAACAAACAGAACCCGGTGTGGGTGAACCACACACAGACCGAGTACAGCCACCGGCCCTCTGGTGACACGATGGCGGTGTGTTTCTAACAGGAAGTGGAGGAGGTAAATGCACGTCGTACTTGATGCTTTAACTACTGACACCGGATCAGTCATGAACTGATACCTCTGGATGCTCTCTGCGTTGTGTTCGCTGTGAATGCTTTCCTTCAGTTAGCAGACAACATGGTGCCGTTTAGTTCCAATCAGACGGGGACAGGAAGCGAAAGACATTTCAACGAGGGAGTAAATCGTCACGTCGGTTAATCAATTAACTGCTTACCGAGTCTGAAACAAGAGAGTCTGTATTTTACATTTCTGATAAAACTGTGTTTTTGTTTTTGTTGTTGTAGAACAGATCAGTGTTTAATATGAGGTACAGCACAGCAACAATATGTTGTGTATACAAGGCACCAAAACCCTGGAAGAGGTTAATAGAGAGAATACGGATGTGTGTGTGTGTGTGTGTGTGTGTGTCTTTTTGACTCAAATCTGGCCGATAAAAAGTGGACGAATATCCTCCAATAAATAACTCAACTCGAAATAACCAACAGAAAAGAAAGTCCGCTCCACTGATTCTACACATACAGTATATATATATATATATATATATATATATATATATATATATATATATATATATATATATATATATATATATATATATATATATATATATATATATATATACACACACACACACACACACATACCTGCCCTTTTGTAATTGTACCTTTGCATTATAGGGAGAGTCCGTCTTAAACAAGACCACATTTGCTGCTACAGTTTTTATTACTTTGGTTATTGACAGAGCACATTAATGACCATCAGCATAAATAATAGTATAGCAGTAAATAATAATAAGTATATAACAGTAGATTTAGCAGAGCACGTCCTAATCTCCAGGTGAAGACGTGGCCGTACAGGGACGGAGGAGGAGAGGAGGAGGAAGAGGAGGAGAGGAGGAAGAGGAGGAGGCTTTGGGTTTGAGTAACTCTGTAAAGTCCTCGGAGAAATGAGGAAGCAGGAAACTGAGTCAGAAGTTGGTGGAGAGAATGAAAGATGTTTGCCAACAAGGAACTGAGATTGTGAAAATAGAAACACGATGTATGGAGGAAGATGCCCGCAAACATTACTGTAAATAAAAAATACTTAATGCACTTCCTGCTTCTGCTTAGTGGCTGAAACTAGGAGTCACAGTCTGGAATGAAGGGGTACCAGAAAAAAAACACATTCAGAATCTCTCACCTCTTAAGTTGCTTTTTATACTTATTTAATTCAGGTTCAGGGGCTCGGTTAATAATAATAATAATAAAGAGCTTTTTGTTGTAGAGTGATTTCATAACTTGAGATCCTCCCAAAGCTGGAATGTTCGGTTTCATTTCTTGTTAAATGCTTTCTAGAAATGAGGAAACCTGAAGTCAACATTCGAGTTTGGCAAACTAATGATCTTTCTTGATAATATTATTTAGATTCAATAACGAATAAATACACTGATGCATTGGAACAAGTCGTAATCACAACGCGACCATTTAAAATGACCATAACTCACACGGCTGCAAGTCAAAACACACACACACACACACACACACACACACACACACACACACACACACACACAGTGAATGTGAATTAGAAATAACGAGGATTCTGTCCTTGTGAGGCAAAGTCATATTTTCAGACACCTGAGGGGCCGAGCAACCGTCTGCAAAACAAGACTGGAGGTCACGTTGGAGGTCACGCGGCCCATGAATTGGATGAATTGGATGAGCTCATCATTAAGGAATCTGTTGTGAACGAGAGCTTTGTTCCATTGGAAACCAGTGAGGACGGTTTGTTCTTTATCTTCTGGAGACTAGTCTGCATGGAGATCTGTTTGAGAGGAACCTCGTGACATTATGTCATATTACGCAATGAACAAGATTACAGTTGTGTAAAAACAAACTGTGCAACTCCTGAACAAAAAGGCACAATAAGATAAACTGGATTAATAGTGTCTTTAACAGCGGAGGGTCAGATTTTAAACATAACATAGTAACATGGTTATGTGATCATGAAACTATCCAGTTAGACATCTATGTTGGGTTACAGTAAACACACACACAAGACAACTGACTGAACTAAAGGTGTGTGTGTGTGTGTGTGTGTGTGTGTGTGTGTGTGTGTGTGTGTGTGATATTTCCAAGAATCCATCCATCTATAGTCGACCGTTGATCTGTGTAAATCATTCACCACTTCTTTCTCTTTCCAGCAGCACAGTTATCGCCACATTAAACCCTCAGTGAGCAATAATATCATCAACTTGCATTATGTATTTAAATAAATGAGGAATACCAACATTTTAATATGAAATAGTGATGATTTAAGGAAGATTCATGGCTCCACCAAAGAGTAAAAAGGGGAGTTAAAGACCGGTAATGGAGGCATGTTGTGGTGCCACTGCTGCTAGTTACACAAATAATAAACAAAACTGACGTTGAATTGCGTTATTTAATGCTTACTTCATGTTTATTTAACGTTAGTTAGTTAGCTAGCCTCTGCTAAAGAGGTCAGATTGTGACGTTAATCGAGCTCGGGCTCGTTTTCGGGCCTCCGGCAGCTCTGTGGTTTTTAACGGTTACCAACCGCCGTCACGTGAGCACAACGTGATGACGTAGAAGTACCTTGACGCAGTCGATGGGGTACATGACGCAGTGCTCCATGATTCCAGCCACGGATCCCGCCAGCATGTGAGTGCCGGTGGTGGCTCCTTGAGGCAGTCCTTCGTAGTCTATTTCGGGCTCCGTAGAGGTCGAGGCCTCCGGAGGGCTCAGTCGATGCAACGCCGGGGAAAAGTCCTGCTCCCCGGGCATCCTCGGCGAGAGAGACCCGACGAACCCCCCCGTGGCGTCCAGGAGCTGGCCGCCCATCCAGCGAAGCTCTGCCCCGGCTGCGGCGCCTGTAACCCGGCTGTCTACGCCCGGTGTTTCCATGGAGGCTCGCCGGGAGAGGGAACCGTCCGTTCCAGTGAATTAAAGAATAATCGACGGCTCCTGCGACCCGCCTGTCGATGCGGGCTTCCCGGTAGTCTCGGCGGGTCGCTGCTACTGCGCTCGGGCAGCTGTAGCGGGTCCGCGAACCGGGAGTACGGGGAGGGGGCGGGATCCGCGGTGGGTTTGTCAGGGAGGCACGCCAGAAGCGCGAGCTGATTCGACAGCCCGACTGTCAATCACTACCGGGCTCTCCGATTGGCCGAATCCGGCTTGTAATAAGGCGGGTAAAAAAAGTAGGCGGGGTTTCTGCGTCAGTGGGCGTTGAGGATTTCGTAACATCGGGAGGTCACGTGTATTTACGGGAATTGTTTTAAACAGGACGTCCCGAATTGGAATTATTAAAAGATATACACACTTTTATTAATAGCTGCTATATAATTAAATTAAATTATATTATTTAGACTTGATTGTCCAGAAGGACATTTAGACACAATACAAAATATATTCTCTAATGCTTTAATAATGCTAGATAAATATAGAAAAACACACGTTTTTGTTCTACACCCCCAATATAAAGAATGAATTCCAATTAAATGAACATTAACAGCATCAGCAGTTATGAGGACAACTAACTGTAAGTTGTTAAACTTTTGTGAATTTCTCAACACTCCCTTTAGATATCAATAACTTTGGGGGATACACAAAGTTGCACACATTACTGTTGAGCAACATCTTACATTTAAATCAGAGCCTCCAGGCGGAACTGGTCAAATAAAAACAACAATGAAATAATTACATATTAAACAATAAGAAACAATTCAAAAGTGTCAAGTGCTTCATGTCACTCATCACTACATTTTGGTTTATTCTCTATTTTATAGTTTTTATTATGGCGTTGTAGACATTTGTCTACAAAGAAAACTACCTGATTTGATTTGAGCTTTTATGATGTAAAGACCTTCTAATCGATGGTTTTGACAGAAAGCCTCTAGTGCAACAACGTTATTAAATATTTAAATTGGTCTTCTAACTCTTTACTTCTGTTCACTGTTGTAGTTGGGCTGAATAAAGGGATGGCTGTCAATCATAAACTCTTGTTGACAAATCATGTACAGCGTGTTCTCATGGTGTCGCTTGAGATCCTTTCAAACTGATTTAAGTTTCCAAACCTTGACGTTTAGGCTACATGTATATCCACTATTTTTTTTAATGTTACTTTGTAATATAATATATTTATATTTCTCTATACATCAATATATATACATATATATAGATGTGTATATATATATATATATATATATATATATATATATATATATATATATATATAGATGTGTATATATATATATATATATATATATAGATTAATGTGTGTGTATATTATATATAGTTATACATATATGTAGTTGAATGAATGAATATATACTTTATTAATCCCCAAGGGGAAATTTTGTGTCGAGTAGCAGCCATTTACACAGAAAATAAGATCAGATATAAAAACAACAGGGATGAAAGATATATAAGATATATACAATAATAATACTAATAAAGATAACAAATAACAATAAAATAGCTGGATGAAAGAAAGAAGAACAGAGTATTCATTTAGGAATTAAATTAAATTAACTAAAACAGTAGAAGTGCAAGTGCACATACATGCATATTAAGTGTGTGAGGTGTAAATAAAAATAACAGCAACAACAAACAATAGAAGAGTGCAAAAATGCAAATAATGTATGTAATATAATATGTTAAATGTGAAGTGTAGATAACCATAAACATATAAATGTATATTGAAAAGGAATCCTCCTCGCCAGGATATTCCTCGAGTGTTCAAGAATTGACAGAACAGGTTATATTACAGTTAAGGTTATTTATTTAGCAATTACACACCTACATGAAATGCATACCTACAAGGCCTTGGACTCCCCTGATGGTCTGCTCTGCATACAGTCTGCACACAGCCAGAATGAGAGTGGGTCTCGTTCTCTAAGAACAATGGATATTTATCCCATTTCTGTGAGACTCCCCCTTATCTGACTTTCATATTTGTCTCAGTCTTAGTAGCGAAAAAGGGAGCTGAGTCCGTCTGTAATTCAGACATCTAGCTGACATCAGCAGCAAAGACAGTCTGTCTGTATCTAATCTGTTTAGCCAAGGTCAAGAGCGACTGAGAACTTGACCAGTTACGATTTCTCAGCTTCGCTCAGCTTCGAGACACATTCTTTAGTATAAGTGGGACATGAAACTTTAGTCAAAGTAAAGTAGTACAACATATAAATCATTAAATTCTCTTCAATATATATATATATATATATATATATATATATATATATATATTCATTATGTTGTATATAATGGAAAGACAATATCTGATGACTCAGTCTACGTGTGTGTTTAATTAAAGGTAGTAGTACATTATTATTATTATTTGGATAAGAATATAATCCTAAAAACAATAGTAACCCGTAACAGATGCCTCTGATCAGTAAATAATAAAATGCATAATCAGAATACCACATTTTCCAAAAAGACGTGTTTATATAAGCATTTGCAGAAAAATAAATACACACGGACACACATATATGTAACACACCACCACGCCCCGCCCCCTTTTGGATTAACAGAAAGTGGGCGTGTCGAGAGGTGCTCCAGACCAATGGCCGCCGCTGAACCGCCCAGTTACGTGTAATGACGACGTAGCCGCGCGGGGCCGACCGGAAGTCGGTCGGATTTTTCGCTCACTTCCTCCTCTCCTCCTCCTCGACGTCTTATTCTTCTTCTTCTTCTTTGGAGAGGCGCCTTTAGGTAAGTTCGTACCGGAGAACGACAGCGTAGGGACCCAATATGTAACGCGCCAGCCGCCCGGTGCCGTTACCGGCGTGTAGCGGGTCGGTAACACACAACGGGAGCCGGGACGCTGCTGACGTCGGTGGCTCCGTCCAGCAGGACAACCGTCCTGTTCGTTTGTGCTCCGGTTAATCTTATATAACCGGGAATAAGCCTTGGGAGAAGAGCTGCGTTTTAAAGGGCTGTCACACAAAGATATGTATATTATATAATACATAATAATATGCATATATCATGCAGTAGTATATCTAAGCATCCTGTTATACTACAGTATATCTCTTATAATATGTCACACTGATATTTGCATCTTTAATGACTTTAACTAACTTTAACTCCACGTTCCCTCGTTTTGTGTGTGTTCTGTTCTTGATTTACTCTGAAATACCTCTCCAATGAATGTAAACGTCTCTCTTCTAACGAGCAAACCTCCCCATAGACCAATGAGCGCGTCTCATCTTTAAAGTGCAGCGTCCTGCTTCTAGATTAGAGTCATGATTTCATTAAAGGATCCCGTTGGGAAATCACAACGTTGCTTCAGCAAACCCACTTACTGGAAACCACCAAAACACATGAGGTGTTTGTTAGTTTTCACCTGTGAGTTGACTCATACGATGGCGGTTACACATCAGCTGATGATTATTCCCGTCCCTCCTCTCCCTCTTTTTCCCGCTCTGGCAGAAGAAGAGCAGCCGCCGCCGCTCCGGACCGCATCCTAACCCGACTGCAGGCGCCATGAGGTGACGTCTGGGGCATCTTGAATCACCCCCCTCCCACCGGGCCATATGGCGAGGTGATGAGCGCTGCAGCCCCCGATGGCCCTGTTTCGCAGTGCGTGACCCGGTTGTGAAGCTCTCCGTCTGTCCTCCTCTCCCCCAGGATCACGTTCTCCTGCCTGCCGGCCTCCTGGTACTGCAGCGTGTCGCTGCTGTCTCTGGGCTGCGCTCCCCGGCAGCGGCTGCTGCTGCTGCTCTTCGTCACCTCCGTCATCCTCCTCCTGGGAACCTACCAGAGGCAGCTGTGGAGCGGCCGGCCGCGGGGGCGAGTCAACAAGTGAGCCGTCGCCAAGTTAGAAGAAGAAGAAGCGTTATTTGTCATATTACATACTTTTTACATGCACACATGGAATCTGGACTCAGTGGTTCTCAAACTGTGGGGAGCGACCCTCTAGTGGGGTGCGGAGGTATCACAAGTAGATTTTTTTTTTTCTTCTTTTTTAATATTTTTTAAATAATCCTTTATTGGTGGGGAAATTACTCTCTGCATTTGACCCGTCCTCACACACATCTGCACTCGTTTTGTTTTGTTTGACACAAGTTTAACGTTATTGTTATTTTCTTTATATTCAGTGCAAAACAGGTTATTTGCAGCCACAGTAGGCAATTTCTTTGCCAAATATTTGTCATTTTTCGCACAGATATAACTTTATTTGCATTGTTCTAACAAAGTGATTAGTTGTTGTCTGATCTGGTTTACTTGAAAGTGATTTCAATTTTCTTTATTCTATTATTTGAAAAAGCACGGATGGAGGAGTCCCAAAAAATTGTTTCAATAAAAATTCAGCATTGACCATTTTGCTATAATTTTGTTGCCCCAACAAAATTATAGCAAAATTATCTGAATTTTGAACTAAACCAGTGGTTCTCAAATCTTTTCTGTCACGCCCCACTTTGGAGGAAGAACAATTTAAGTATTGGGGATAACGGAACGATCAACAGTGGTTTCAAAAAGTCTATTAAACCGATTATTATTTGTATTTTACAGGATTCTGAGAAACTAACTCGCGGTTTTGTTTATTTCATAATCAACAATGAAAGCAACTGACAAAGAGAGGAGGAGGTGCTGGAATTATACGATGAAATAATAATAATGAATCATTTAAGAAACGTTCCACACGAATACAACTTAAAACAAAACGTGGCTGTTTGTGAGTCTTCCGCGTGAGCGCGGAGCCGAGCCAGCTGATAACCGCTGCGTGAGAACCTTATCTCGTTTGTTTTTCGAGGCCGGGCGGCCTGATCTCCCTCTGTGGGACCGAGCGCAGGTGTGACCCGAACCTGAGGACTGATAGAGACACGGGCTCACGGAAACCTGGGAGAGTCATGGAATTTTAAATATGGTTATTTCCAGGTCTGGAAAAGTCCTTGAAAAAAAAAAAAAAAAAAAAACCCGAAAGTGTAGTAAAAGTCATGTAAATGTGTTATATTCATGTGTTCATGACGTTCATTTACGCTGAGTTTGAAATAATGAATATGCTTTGAAAAGAAAGACTCAGAATATAAGCAGGCATACATACAGGCATCTATATCAATGTGTATTCTTTTATTTAAACCATTGTCTCCTCTGCAGGTACCTCTCCATGGGAGAGTCCTTGGAGGTCACCGACGTGTCGGACCCGGCTCTGAACTACGGCATCGTGGTGGACTGCGGCAGCAGCGGCTCCAGAGTCTTTGTGTACAACTGGCCGCCGCACAACGGGAACCCGCACACGCTGCTGGACATCCGGCAGATGAGGGACCGCGACCGCAGGCCGGTCGTCAAGAAGATCAAACCCGGTGAGGAGGAGGAGGAGGAGGAGGAAGAAATAAGACGTTTAAAAGCAAATGTTTCCACTCTGACAGGCGATTTACAGGAGATTCTCAATATCAGTATTTCTGATTATTTCTGACATAGTTGTGTAATAAGTCTCTTTAGATGATAATTTATATCTTTAGATGATACTTTATATCTTTAGATGATACTTTATATCTTTAGATGATACTTTATATCTCTTTAGATGATACTTTATATCTCTTTAGATGATAATTTATATCTCTTTAGATGATACTTATCTCTTCAGATGATACTTTATATCTCTTCAGATGATACTTTATATCTCTTCAGATGATACTTTATATATCTTTAGATGATACTTTATATCTCTTTAGATGATACTTTATATCTCTTTAGATGATACTTTATATCTTTAGATGATACTTATCTCTTCAGATGATACTTTATATCTTTAGATGATACTTTATATATCTTCAGATGATACTTTATATCTCTTTAGATGATACTTTATATATCTTCAGATGATACTTTATATATCTTCAGATGATACTTTATATATCTTCAGATGATACTTTATATCTCTTTAGATGATACTTTATATATCTTCAGATGATACTTTATATCTTTAGATGATACTTTATATCTCTTTAGATGATACTTTATATCTCTTTAGATGATACTTTATATATCTTCAGATGATACTTTATATCTTCAGATGATACTTTATCTCTTCAGCTGTGACCGATTAGCTCCTCAGGGTTTGGTTCCCGGAGTTAAAGGCTCTTTGAACCCGGAGACAGAACGGACCGACCTTTTTTATTATTCATTAACGCGAAAAAAAAAAAAAGATTGTGAAATCTTGAGAGGAAGCCATCTTCTAACTTCTCCGTACATTCCAATCATTTGGTAACCATAGAAACAGGTGTGCCTGTCAGCGCAGGAGTTTTTTCCTGATTAACATCTCTCCCTATAATTATACACAACATGCACTAATAACGCTCATAATTAATAACAGTGAGTCTTCTCTTTATAATTATGTGACTCATCAGAACAAACATGCATTTAGTTTTTTTTTCTTGTGCTGAATCTCTCTCTCTCTCCCCCCCCTCAGGTATCTCCACCCTGGCTAACTCGCCCACCCAGGCCAGCGACTACCTCCACCCTCTGCTCCGCTTCGCCGCCGCTCACGTCCCGAGGAGCAAACACAAAGAGACGCCGCTCTACATCCTCTGCACCGCCGGCATGCGGCTGCTGGCCGACAGGTAGCGGGGACTTTTACTCACACTCAGAGTGTTTGGGGGATCATGACCAACATGGATGCAGTCAAAATGTAAAATATATGAAGCATTACAGAGGTGTTTCTGTCATGGAGAACCGGGAAGAGTCATGGTGTTTTAAAATGGTTATTTCCAGGCCTGGAAAAGTCCTAAAAAAAATAAAATCCCAAAAGTTTAGTAAAAGTCATGTAAATGTGTTATATTCATGTGTTCATGTAAATGTGTTATATTCATGCGTTCATGACGTTCATTTACGCTGAGTTTGAAATAATGAATATGCTTTTAAAAGAAAGACTCAAAATGTAAGCAGGCATACATACAGGCATCTATATAAATGTTTATTCTTTTAATCAAACTATTGTCTCTTTCATTTGTGTCATTTAAGGTTTACTGTATGCTTTGTGTTCTCATTGTTAGTTTAAATACTACATTTACTCACTTTTTACTGTTTACACCCAGACTTCACTAAATGTTTGGTCATGGAAATTGGGTTAAAAGTCATGGAAATTGGGTTAAAAGTCATGGAAGTTGAGTTAAAAGTCATGGAAGTTGGGTTAAAAGTCATGGAAATGTGGTTAAAAGTCATGGAAATGTGGTTAAAAGTCATGGAAATTGGATTAAAAGTCATGGAAATTGGGTTAAAAGTCATGGAAATGTGGTTAAAAGTCATAGAAATTGGGTTAAAAGTCATGGAACATTGGTTAAAGTGTGTATGAACAGTGAAACACTACCACGTTCGACCACACGGGGGCGCCAGAACCAACACAAAATGCGAATTCCTTGCAGTAACTTTAAAGAAGCCTATAATTTACCCTCGAGAGGAAGTGACCGTCTCCTGTTAGTTTCTGTTTGCGTCATACTTTCTTGTGTCTCTTTTCAGCCAGCAGGCGGCCATCTTGGAGGACCTGGTCACCGACATTCCCCTGGAGTTTGACTTCCTGTTTTCCAGCTCCCACGCTGAGGTCATCTCCGGGAAGCAAGAAGGTGAGATGATTGTTCGCCACGGCTGGTTTTAGTTCCCGAATTAGGAGAATGCAGCAATGCTCCTTAACAACGTCTTTCTAACCGCGTCCTGTTTCCTCTCGACCCTGAAGGAGTGTACGCGTGGATCGGCATTAACTTTGTGTTGGGCCGCTTCGACCACGCCGACGATGGTGAGTGTGAAGGTGTTGAAGGCTCTGATGTTTAAAGTGTGTGTGTGTGAGGTTCTTCTCCAGTGTCAGAGTTCTAGAACCAGGAGTTGCTGTAAAGCGGTGAACACGTTTCTATATAATAAAACAGTTAAACTGATATAGATTCCTTAAGGAGTCTAAAATACGGTGCTGCTTCTCCATCCACTGCAGTAAACCTCACACCAACTCTTTAAAACATCCGCACTGTCCCTTTAAAACTATTTGCCACTAAAAATTGCCACTAATTACTTTAAAAAAATGACATCATAACACTTTAATATCTTCATGCTTCTCAGAAGACGCGACAGTGGAGGTGACGACGGGGTCTCAGAACCAGCAGCCAATGAGCAGGCGGCGCACGGTGGGCATCATGGATATGGGCGGGGCTTCCCTGCAGATCGCCTACGAGGTGCCGAGCGCCATCACCTTCAGCTCGCCGCAAGAAGTACGGTCACACTGTTGTTGTTGTTGTTGACGAGGGCCGGATTCTTTACTCGGGTGATAATTTGCGTCGATACGACGTTAAGTAATTAATTACAAAGGCGCATTTATATGTGCTTATACTGCAGGTACACTTTTATCTTGATGAGAATTAGTTTTATCAACGAATCTTAGTTGCATTATGTTATTGGAAATTTTGTAATTTCAGGCTGCCATAAAAGAAATCTGGCCAGGGACAGCAGATGAAAATTAGCCTATCTGGCTATCCCTGACTCACTTAGTTTTAATAATAAATAAAATAAATAAATAATAAAATAAAATAAATAAATAGTAAAATAAATAAATGATATTAATGACACATTTATCACATTAAATATATAAAATGAATAAATAATAAAATAATAAAAAATAAACAATAATAAAAAATGGTAAAATAAATAAATACAATAAATAAATAATAAAATAAATGAATAATACAAAATAAATAATAAAAGAAATCCCAGGGGACGACCTGCGAGACAACGTTGAGGGCACAAAGCGCCCTGAGGAGCGAGTCCAGGTTCTCTTTCCCCACATTTCCTGTCTTGCTGTTTTTAAATACATAAAGATTCCAGAAGAAGTCATCAAGTGTTCGTGTGGCGTCTAAAGCAACTTAAAATAATCAGTTGACGGGAATGTTCGACCAAAACGAGCCGCAGCTTCTCCCATTTGAGTGTTTTGCAGCAGTCAAATATTTGACATTCTTGCTAAAAAAATCATTGTTTATATTGAGAGTTTTTGTGTCTTTTTTTTTTTATAAAATTTTTCTCAGGAGGAGGCGGGGAAGAGCGTCCTGGCTGAGTTTAATCTGGGCTGTGACGTGGAGCACACGCAGCACGTCTACCGGGTCTACGTCACCACGTTCCTGGGCTTCGGGGGCAACATGGCCCGGCAGCGCTACGAAGACCAGCTGCTCAACAACACGCTGGCCAAGAACAGGTGCACACGCGTGTTCTCTTTGTTTTGATATGTTAAAGCCGTGTTCTCTTTTTGGAAACGGCGCCCTCTGTCTGCTTTGTGCCGTAAAGCACGACGCATATCCATCATGTAAAATATAGTATAGAGAATGCAGCTTTAACACAAAAGCATATACTTCTATACAACCAGAGGAGTCACCCCCTGGTGGTCAGGAGAGAGAATGCAGCTTTAACACGAAGCATAGACTTCTATACAACCAGAGGAGTCGCCCCCTGGTGGTCAGGAGAGAGAATGCAGCTTTAACACATGAAGCATAGACTTCTATACAACCAGAGGAGTCGCCCCCTGGTGGTCAGTAGAGAGAATGCAGCTTTAACACATGAAGCATAGACTTCTATACAACCAGAGGAGTCGCCCCCTGGTGGTCAGTAGAGAGAATGCAGCTTTAACACATTAAGCATAGACTTCTATACAACCAGAGGAGTCGCCCCCTGGTGGTCAGGAGAGAGAATGCAGCTTTTAAGACACTTGCTCCCTGTCCAGGCTCCTCGCGGCGCAGACGGGCCTGAGCGAGGACCGGCCGTACCTGGATCCTTGCCTGCCGGTGAGCCTGTCGGACACCGTCGTCAGGGACAACCGCACGGTGTACCTCAGGGGTCAGGGCGACTGGAGTCGGTGCCGGGCCGCCGTGCGACCGTTCCTGGGCCTCCACAACGGCACCATGTCCCCGGGGGGCGTCTACCAGGTACGGCCGATCCCGGCGGGGTCGCCCACAGCTTCAGTCACGCAGAAAGAATAGCTTATAACGGCATGTTTTATTTTTATTTATTCTAGGCTCCCATCAACTTCAGCAACAGTGAGTTCTACGGGTTCTCCGAGTTCTTTTACTGCACGGAGGACGTTCTGCGGCTGGGAGGGCCGTACGACGGGCACAAGTACTCCAGAGCTGCGATGGTATTTATTTACGTTTCACGAGTAACTTGGCTGTGAAATGAAACGTGGAGATGGTCGTCTGAATAAACCGGCGCTCGTTGTTTCCTCTGCAGGACTTCTGCCTCACCAAGTGGTCGATACTCAAGCAGCGTCTGGACAACAAGCTTTTCTCTCAGCAGGCCGACGTCAACAGACTCAAGTAAGTTTGTCTTCGCCTTTCATCTTCATGGCTCTAAAACTGTGACAAAAAACAGGGTTCATGGAAAACCTGGAAAAGTCATAGAGTTTTAAAATGGTTATTTCCAGGCCTGGACAAGTCCTTGAAAAAAATAAAATCCCAAAGTTGAGTAAAAGTCATGTAAATGTGTTATATTCATGTGTTCATGTCGTTCATTTACGCTGAGTTTGAAATAATTAATATGCTTTTAAAAGAAAGACTCAAAATATAAGCAGGCATCCATACAGGCATCTATATAAATGTTTATTCTTTTAATCAAACTATTGTCTCTTTCATTTGAGTCATTTAAGGTTTACTGTATGCTTTGTGTTCTCATTGTTAGTTTAAATTAGGGCTGCAACTAACGATTATTTTAATAATCGATTAATCGGTTGATTATTTTTTCGATGAATCGGATAAAAAAAAAGCGTTCATTTCCAACCCTTTATTCAAAAACAGAAGTGACAGTGCAAAACATCTTCAGAAAGTGCACAAACAGGTTGCTCCTTGAACATCCCTGAGCTGTTAATTAAAACAACAAAATGGACTCACACTAAAAACATACACATCTATGCTTTACATCTGCCAAATGTGAGCCCTTTTTACTGTAATTGATCCCTCCAGAGGCTGCATTTACATACCCTGCTTTATCAATATGTATGAAATACTGGAACAGAGGGAAGCTGTACTGCTCCATATAGAGCGTCCTCTTCCTTAAACTCTTTCATTCTGGGTCTCTTATGAGCACGTAGTTGGGCTAAGCCCAACTACGTGATTTGCTTCATTCTACTTTGAGTAAAAAAAACAAAAAAAACCTGCAGGCAGATCCGCCGGTGTGCCGGTTTAACGTTAACGAGTGACAGCGTGAACTGAACCAGACCGGGGGTGACGGCATGTTTCATCACGTTACGTTTTTTTACAAGCAAGACTGAACTGTAACGGAACATAACGTAACTTTAACGACAATACACAACCAAACACGTTAGCTAAGGCGATAGCAAGCTGACTAGCTTCCATTAAAAACAAGTTTGAGGAACATGAAGTCGCTGATTGGCCAAGACTCGACTTGTCAAAGATCTTCTATTTTTGAGAAGATCACAACCTCAGCTTTTCTCGTGTCTCACTCCAATCTCAGAAGCGCTGGCCGGCCAGTTGCTCTGCTCCGCTCTTTTTTTTTTTCTCCGCGACTTATTGCCCGGCGTAATAATCGCGCGACACAACGAATCAATAATGAAATTCGTTGCCAACACTTTTGATAATCAATTTTTATCGATTTTATCGATTCGTTGTTGCAGCCCTAGTTTAAATACTACATTTACTCACTTTTTACTGTTTACACCCAGATTTCACTAAATGTTTGTAATGGACATTTGGTTTAAAGTCATGGATCATTGGTCACAATGTGTATGAAGCCTGAATAAACAGGAGACTCACTTAACAAATAAAGTGTGTAAATGTTGGGTTGTGAAAACCAGGAATATTGGGTAACTTTACAAAATCTGAACCTTAAAAGTAGGCACGTAAATATAAAGCTCACAGAACTCTTGCTGGTCATCGTTTTAAATATATATATATTGCGTTTAAATGTAAATTAGATGTGGCTCTATAAATAAAATAATCATATGCCTTTCAGAGGAAATAACTTATTGGTTGAGGAATGAGATCCAAAACCTTTTACTGAGATATGTTTTTATATAACAAACACTTTCTGTGTCTGTTTTCTTATTTTTAACGGTTACATTGTGTTGCAGATGTGTTTTTAGGAGCAAAGCGTGTCATTTAGACCCAAACAGGAGGGAGTCGGTTCTCCACCAGGAGGCGCTGTTGAGTCAGACAGCCGGATGGAGTGTCTGCTCCTATTATTAACCTGGTGTGTAACTGTCCCTGCTCTCAGGCTGCAGTGCTTCAAGTCCTCCTGGATGTTCGAGGTGTTGCACTCCGGCTTCCGTTTCCCGGCCGACTACCTGAACCTGAAAACGGCTCAGCTGGTGAACGACAAGGAGGTGCAGTGGACTCTGGGAGCCATCCTGTTCAAGACCCGGTTCCTGCCACTCAGGTAACGCCAGACACACACACACACACACACGCATGCGCACACACACACACACACACACACACACACACACGAATATTTATGATTTCCACCTTAAAGATGTCATCATCGCTCTAGTTTCTCAATATGCACAAAAACAAATCAATATGCACAAAAACATCCCCTTTTCTCTGGAGTAGAAGGTATTTATATAATATATATTATTTATATTATATATATATATATAATACATATATATTTATATAATATATTATATATATTTATATAATATATATACATATATTATTTATATTTTATATATATATATATATATATATATATATATATATATATATATATATATATATATATAAGACACTTTAAAAACTTCCGTTAGAATGGCGTCGCATAAAGAGACTCTGGTCAAAATGAAGCCGCTCCCTCCTTGAGGAACTGTTGTTGTTTTGCTGTTCCACATGTTTACGTGTCTGCATGTTCACGATGCCTTCAGGGACCTGCAGCAGGAGACGCTGCGGCAGAGCCACCCCAGCTGGCTGCGCTCGTCCTTCGTCTACAACCACCACCTGTTCTCGCTCTGCATCCTGGTGGTGCTGCTCGCCATCCTGCTCTACATCCTGCGCCTCCGGAGGATCCACCAGCGCGAGCAGCGGCAGGCCGACACCCTGAACCTGCTCTGGGCCGAGGAGGGGGAGGCCCTGCTGTCCTGAGGGGGAGGAGTCTGGGGAAGGGGAGGAGTCTCCTACTGAGGGGAAAGATTCCTGTCCTGAGGGGGAGGAGTCTGGGGAAGAGGAGGAGTCTCCTACTGAGGGGAAAGATTCCTGCCCTGAGGGGAGGAGTCTGGGGAAGAGGAGGAGTCTCCTACTGAGGGGAAAGATTCCTGCCCTGAGGGGAGGAGTCTGGGGAAGGGGAGGAGTCTCCTACTGAGGGGAAAGATTCCTGCCCTGAGGGGAGGAGTCTGGGGAAGGGGAGGAGTCTCCTGAGGGGAAAGATTCCTGCCCTGAGGGGAGGAGTCTGGGGAAGGGGAGGAGTCTCCTACTGAGGGGAAAGATTCCTGTCCTGAGGGGGAGGAGTCTCCTACTGAGGGGAAAGATTCCTGCCCTGAGGGGAGGAGTCTGGGGAAGGGGAGGAGTCTCCTACTGAGGGGAAAGATTCCTGTCCTGAGGGGGAGGAGTCTGGGGAAAGGGAGGAGTCTCCTACTGAGGGGAAAGATTCCTGTCCTGATGGGGAGGAGTCTCCTACTGAGGGGAAAGATTCCTGCCCTGAGGGGAGGAGTCTGGGGAAGGGGAGGAGTCTCCTACTGAGGCGAAAGATTCCTGTCCTGAGGGGGAGGAGTCTCCTACTGAGGGGAAAGATTCCTGCCCTGAGGGGAGGAGTCTGGGGAAGGGGAGGAGTCTCCTACTGAGGGGAAAGATTCCTGTCCTGAGGGGGAGGAGTCTGGGGAAGAGGAGGAGTCTCCTACTGAGGGGAAAGATTCCTGCCCTGAGGGGAGGAGTCTGGGGAAGGCGAGGCGGCAAGGGGGAGGAGTCCTGTCCTGAAGGGGAGGAGTCCTGAAGGGGAGGAGTCCTGTCCTGAGGGGGAGGAGGAGTCTTCTTCTGATGGAAAGGGGGAGGAGTCTTCTCCTGAGGGGAAGAAGGGGGAGGAGTCCAGGGCGAGAACCCGAAACTAAAGAGCGCGAGGATCCTGGAGATCTGTGACTTTTTATTGCGTGGAAAAAGCCAGCGGGTTTTAATAATGAACCTGGAAATGAAACGTCTGGGTCCACGTTCTGCTGGAGAGGAACACAACAGGGATTCACCACTGGCAGCAGGTTGCTTTCATTTTTAGTACATGAAAGTACATGAACACATATTTATATACGACCCATGAAATGATACAAAGGGAGAACAACGTGTGTGTATATGTATGTATATATATATATATACATACATAAACAAAAGTACATCTAAAAAGGGAGAGAAGTCGACTCATCCGTTTTCTCCCCATTGATCCAAAGCCATGATGATGTTTAAATACCAGTTCACTGCTGGGCGAGAGATAATATCAGAGGAAATATTTGAATGCAATAAGAAGAAAGAAAGCGATCTGGAAGGAGATGAGGTCTTAAAGCCATTTCTAATAACCTGTTGGTCCCACGGTGGGAGGGTTTGGGTTCTTTTCCTTTTTTTGGGGGTCAAACCCTCGTCTCGTTTGTGCCGAATGATTTAAAATAAACACACACTTCCTGTTTCTGCTCAAACGGTTTTCCTCTCGCGATGATGTCACAGGAATCCGTGTTTGTTATTTCTGACCTTTGCACTTGGGCAGGTGACCTCTGACCTCTGGGACCAGTGTCCTCCCAGTGCTGGGCTTTGTGCAATGACTGTTCTGATGCTTCTCTTGAGATGAAGGTACCTTTTTAAACATCCATGTGAATAGAAACGATTCCAATCCAATAAAGGATCCTTTTTGTAATAAAAACACGTGTCGCGTCTTTGATCGCATCAGGTAACGACACGGTTATCGTGGCCCGGACATTATTATTATTATTGTTGTCGCAATATTTGTAAGAAAAGAAAAAATAACCCTATCTGTCAACTTAATCTTTAATTAATCTAATACTATATATATTTTAAAATATATATTAAGACAAATATATAGATACATATATGTATTTATATAAATATTAAAAAAATATATATATACAAATGTGCTTATATAAATCTTTAAAATAAAGTATTTAAATATATAAAATCACGTTGGATTCGTGCATTTCACTACTTTTAGGACCAAATGATTAAATTAAGTGCAATTTAAGTTTCAGGAAGTTGTAATTCCACCGTTTGACTCGCGTACTTTAAGTTGTAACTACACACTGCAGCCTGATGGAGAAGGAGGAGCCTGAGGAAGAACCTGGTGTGGGAGGAGCCTGATGGAAGAGGAGGAGCCTGGTGGAAGAGGAGGAGCCTGGTGGAGGAAGAGGAGGAGTCTGGTGGAAGAGGAGGAGCCTGATTGAAGAGGAGGAGGAGCCTGGTGGAAGAGGAGGAGCCTGATGGAAGAGGAGGAGGAGCCTGGTGGAAGAGGAGCCTGTGGAAGAGGAGGAGCCTGGTGGAAGAGGAGGAGCCTGGTGGAAGAGGAGGAGCCTGTGGAAGAGGAGGAGCCTGGTGGAAGAGGAGGAGCCAGAGGAAACAACACCACTACTTTGTAAGCGGCGCAGTGACGGCGTGCGGCCTGCTGGCGGCGCTGTGCCGCATTCATGCAACAACTAACACCTGGAAAAACACGAGCGAAGACATTCTTATTTTAAAAATATACTTTTAATACAACAGCTGCATATAAATATTAAAATATACATTATACAGGTGTACAGTACACTCACACAAAACAAAAAATATTAGGCTTCTATTTGTACGGCACTTCTTGTATTTTTCTTTTTTTTGTTGTGTTATTTTGTATTTTTTATTAACTATTGTCTTAAAGGTAACTTACTGACGAAGGAGACACTACAGAAGGTGTGTGTTAACAGGTCCGTGTTGAGCCGGACAGGAAAGGGCAGAAGAGAAGAATAAGGGTTGCTGTACATTATGACACGGCGTCGTGGAATGTTTGCTCTTCCTTTTCCTTTTCCTTCCCAGCATGCAACACGTTTTCAGACGGATCAAAAAGGAACCAGCGGATGCCAACGCCGTCGTTTTGGGGTCAAAGCCACAAACGTTCGTCTCGGCCGCCTCTCGTGTGTCATCGTTACTTCAGGGCTCAAATCTCTGGCCGATGTTTGCAAAAAATAAATACAAATTCAGCACTTTCTTTTTAACGAAATGCAAAACGTTAATTCGGGAGTTTAAAACGAGATTATTATATTACAAGTGAATCTATAATTTTCTTTGAAGTTTTATCTGCAAGAGTCGACTGATATATTTATTTAAACTCATTCAATTTACTGCAGAATAAAAAAAGAGATTTGTTGTATTTATTTTTCTTGATGCTTATTTGTATCACTCATTAACAATATTCTTTTTAAATGATTAGGTTTGTTTGTCTACATTTATTAAAGCATCAAAATACAGAAATCTCTTGTGCAAAGTAACAAAAAACTGTTGTTTTTATGAAAGATCGGCAGAGATTTTGTTTTTATGTTTCATAATAAAAACAGATTATCTTTGAATGTAGTGAAGAGACACGAGGGGCGAAAAAGAACACCTCAAGGCCTCAAGGCGGACCAGCAGGAACCCAGGAGGAGGTTCTCCAGACCGGAGACACAGGAGGGGGCGGAGCCTCAGGAAGCAGGCTCCTCCCTCTTACAGAGGAGGAGATTAAGAGGTCTTGGATAAACTGTTTTCCTCGGCCCCGTCGGCTAAGTGCCGCTTCCCTCGGCCCCCTCGGCCTCCTCGGCCCCCGGGGGCCCGTCGCCCTTTGAAACCGGAGAAGCGAGCGGGGACGGGCACCCGGAGGTCAGCGGCGTCCCACCAGTGTAGACTTACCGACGGCCAAAAAAACACAACGGCGCTCACTCATCCGAGAGGCATCCGCTTGCGTCGACTCAACTTCATCCCGTTTTTCTTTTTTAAGTCAGGGACTATTTTGTTAGACTTTGGATGACTTTACCCGAGCGCACCAGCAGGGGCAGGAGTGGAGGGATACGTGCCTCAAGGCAGGACGCTGGAACACGTCAGACCGAGCCAACAATCAACGCCACGGGACCGTATTTTGGAAAATAATCAGAATACAACAAAAGCTGGAAACGTTTTTTGTTAAATGACAAAACTGTTTGATGTCGACCGGCTAAACCTTCCGGTTGCGTCGCCGTGAGCTTTCCAAGACATTCATGGTGTCATAGCACACTGGAGACACAGCGGCAGCTCCTCTATGATCCATTTGGTGATGGATACGTTCACTATTTAAAAGACGACTGGGCCGGAATAGCTCCGACAGACCTCTGCTAGCCGTTCCCCCTTTTGTTTCCGAGGCTTTATGCTAAGCTAACCGCCGACTGACCGCACGGACACGAGAGTGGAGCGTTGATGGAGTTAATTCCACCGGTGGGGGTCGCCTCGTTCAATTGGCGCGTCGCTAAGTCCCGCCCCCTGGACTGGCCAATCATAACGCAGCGTCAGCCAGTCCCTCAAAACACACTACAGACCCTCCCATCGCTTTTTTTGTTTTGCTTGAATGTCATAATCATTTCAGGGAGTGCATTTAGTGACAGTGTGCGCTCCACGGAGGAGGCGGGGCTTAGCAATGGAAGGGAGCTTGGTGAGCTCTTCTGTCTTTAGGGGTTTCACGCTCATGAGGAGGACAGAACAACGCTCCCTTCCTTTCTCCTTCTCTCACAAAAAGAAAGACAAATCTGTTGGCGCCCGACGAGGAGTTTACGCAAAGTCATCGTCCTGAACGAGGTCAGGCTTCTGTCGTCGGTTCTGTGTTCTGCAAACTCCCAGCCGACAGCAGAGAAACAGGTTTTCACGCGATCCGTCTTTTGGCATCAGAGCTCAAAAAGCTGTGTTCACCAGCGGCAGTTTCTTTCAGGGTTAAAAAACAAAAACAAAATGGCCACGAGTGAGATATGAGGGTGAAGAGTTCGAGGGTCCGCCGCTCTTTTCCTGGTGGAGACAGGAAATGGAGCGTCGGAGCTTTTGGAACGCGGCCCAGACGGAAACGTCAAGGTTGAAAAACACAGAATGAAAAAGGAAGAGGGGGAGGAGGGAGAGGGGGGGAGGAAGAGGAGGAGGAGGAGGGTGGCGGCGCTCAGCTGACGGACGCTCCTCTGCTTATGTTTTCCCAGAGTCGATGTTCACAGAAACCGGTGCCAGCTACTGCTTCCATGTCTAGGTCAAAATCTGAAAGGAAAATATTTTGGTTGGCTTTTCTTTTTTCTCTCTCTCTCTTTTGGCTGAATATGTGAAAGGACCCAACGCAGGGCCGGCAGTTTCTCTCTCTCTCTTTCTTCTTCTTCTTCATTTCAGTAAAGTCAAGAGCGCCAGTAGTCGTGGGTTCCACCTCCGTAACGAGGGGTTCGGATCCGGGTCCCTGTGGCTCTGAGCTTGCAGGCACTTCAGAAAAGGCGTCAATAAGCAAACAAACAAACAAACAAACAAACAAACAAACAAGCCTCCTGACAGCAGAGCGCGCCGGCTCTCGGTCTGCATCGCTAGCTCTCCGTCACACAGTTAGCACCGAACGCTAACAAAAGCCTCTCATTCAACATGTCTGAGACAAAAAGGTGCCAAGAGTCTTTTCTTCTTCTTCTTCTTCTTGGAAGGTGCTTAGTTAGTTGCTCTCTGACCACAGTGCAATTCAAAAGGGTCCTTGACTTGTTTTGTTTTTTAACGTCCAACAACATTTAGAGACCGTGGACAGGTCGGTCTACAGCGTCAGCAAAGACCACAGAAGAAAAGGCAGATTATTTTCAAAAAACACTCATGACCGACGCCCACTTTGTGAGCGGCGTCATTGCCAAACAACAACAAAACTATAATAAAAAAAACAAAAACAAACAAACATCATATCTTATTTGCTTTCTAGATCTACGAGTGTGTTTTTTTTGTTTTGTTTGTTCTCTCTCTAGTTGTCGTTGCAATTCAGGAAGGTGCGCTACATAAATCAGGTTGGAGGGGCGGGGCTGAACGGGGGGGGGGGGGGGGGGGGGACATTGAGGGCACGCCCCCTTTTTGGGGGTCAAGGCCGAGCGCCACAAGGCCGAGCGCCGGTCGCTTCCCGTCTGCTCTCGGGTCCACGACAGTAGTGCATTATCATTATTCTGGGTGAACGCCGCCCTCTTTACGGACGCAACAATTAACAACAAAAAACACGTCAGAAACATGTCAGAAACACGTCAGAAACATGTCAGAAACACGTCCGAAACACGTCAGAAACATGTCAGAAACACGTCAGAAACATGTCAGAAACACGTCAGAAACACGTCAGAAACATGTCAGAAACACGTCAGAAACACGTCAGAAACACGTCAGAAACATGTCAAAAACATGTCAGAAACACGTCAGAAACATGTCAGAAACATGTCAAAAACATGTCAGAAACATGTCAGAATACGTCAGAAAAACGTCAGAAACATGTCAGAAACACGTCAGAAACACGTCAGAAACACGTCACGTCAGAAACATGTAAAAAATAACTGAACGGTTAATGTGCAGTGAGCGCTTTTGGTGTCTGAGTGGGTTTTCTTCAGCAGTTTCTTTGGTCAGTTTGAATTAAGGTGCAGTTTCATTTGTTTTACTTCTTTTTGTTCATACGTTGCTTACATTTTAATGGGGTGGTGGGGTGGTGGGGCGTTAAAGAAGGGAAGGGGGGGTTTAAAGCTTCGAGGACTTTTTCTACACAACAAATGCGGCGTTGTTTCCCTCAACAGCTGGACGACGTGTTGAGGGACGCCGATGCGATCTGAATGGCATGCAGCGCCCACTTCCTTAATTTAGCACTTCCTCTATCCTCAGATGCCCCCTGACCCCTCCCCCCCACACAAAGCCCCTCCCCCCTGTCGACAACTACGACCATCTACAAAACAGTGCAATGTCTATTCATAGGCACACTGGGATACAGAAACAGCACAAAGAGGGAGAGAGGAACACTATACACTCATACAGCATGTATATACACGTCCAACACACACACACACACACACACGCACACACGCACACGCACACACAGAACACAGAGACGTCAGCAGCAGCAGCTCTGGCCTGGTGGTGGTTGTGGTGCAGAGACGGGGAGGAGATGACCAGGAGCAGGGCGGCAATTTACTCCCGTTTTGTTTAGGCTACTCCTTCTTCTTCTCCCTCTTCCTCCTCCTCCTCTTCCTCGTCCCAGCATCGCCACGTCTTTGCTCGGGTGTGTACATCACGAGGGCGGATGCGGGTGAGTTTATCCCGCCACCTCCTCGCCGCCCTGCGGCGGCGCCGGCGGCGGCTCCTTGCGCTGGTTCGGGACGCTGGCCGCCAGAATCCTCTGCACGAAGTCTTTGGTCCGCCCAGCGACTAAAGGACCTGCAGTCGTCATGGAAACAAATTATGACGGCGTGATGGAAAGGTTAAAAAAAAAAAGAAAAACAGGACGGGACAGAATTGGGGGCAAATGTGGGAAAACACGTCGTGTTTTTATCAAATAAAATGAGAGAACAGACACACAAACCAAAAATATATATATGTATATATTCTAAAAAAAAAATTGCAAGATTACAGTTACAAATGTAGGAAGGAAAGGAAAAAACTGTAGGGACAAAGAATCAACGTATTATCATCCACACAATGCACCATTTTAGTCTCTTTAGAATATCTCTGCTTTCATTTCTTTTTCTTGTGAGTTCATTAGTTCATAAATATCACCGCCTTTTTATAAATTGATTTTCTTTTCAACCCACAGTGGCCGTGACCCGCTGTCGCACGTTTTAAATCACTTTTAACAAATCAGAAATCAGTGCAAAATGCACATATGTAAGTTAACTATGAGATAAACTAGAACTATTAGATGAAATAATACTAGTAAAGCCCCTGCTAGGTATGGAGAGCATGATCGGTGTTGCTAGCACGTGTGTTCATGATGTGTGGGATTCCTCACCGCTGGACTCTCGCAGGATGTCCTGCAGGCGGCGGGTCATCCCTCGCTCGTCCGTGTCCTCCTCCTCCTCCTCGCTGCTCTCCACCCGCAGCCGGATCACCTCCTTGATCCGCAGCAGAGCTCCCAGCAGGCTCTCTGCGCACAAACAACAGCAGAAACTATTATTATCGGCTCAAACTCGTCTGAAGGCCGGAGCAGCTGGAGGAGAAACACCTGCCGCTTTCCCCCCGTTTTGCTGCATTAAAACATGGAAATGCAATATTTTTTAATCTGGATTGTTTGTAATGGACGTACACAAAATAACAAAAAAATCAGATTTAAAATAATAAATAAAGACGTCTAGTCCCGCCTCCTCACTCTGTGTTTACAGCCCAACTTCAGCTTTTCACTTGTGTGGATTGTGTTCACATCTCATCCTCTGCAATAACCCAACACATGTTCAAACAGACCATAAAGCAGGGGGATGCTCCAGGGGCGGGGCTACAGGGTGATTGACAGGTCTCTTTCTATATGTATGCCCCTCCCCCGCCATCGGGCCGATGATTCTTCTGTGATTTTTGTCTCCCTGCTCCTGTGGGAGTCATGTGACCTGGTGGCGCCATGACACCCCTCCTGTTGCCATGACACCCGTCCTGTCAGCTTCGTCTGGATCAGAATCCTCTTTTGTCCGACGCTCGTCTCAGCGAGGTGTGTGTGCGTGTGTGTGTGTGTGTGTGTGTGTGTAGTCGAAGGACTACAGTGGATCTGACCATTTTTCTCGACACACACACACACACACACGTTTGTTTGGATGCAAATCACAGAGATGGAGAGAGAAACAGAGCAAAGAGGGAGCAAGTAGAGGAGAAATAATTATTTATTTTTCTTTAAAAGAGGGGGGGGGGTTAAGCCCTGTGTGTGTTTGTGTGTTTTGGCGTGTGTGTGTGTTTGTGTGTTTTGGCGTGTGTGTGTGTTTGTGTGTTTTGGCTTCCCGCCAGCGAGACAAAAATGTTTTTTTGCGGGGAGCCACGACTAAATGAAACGAAGGTCCGGGATCTGAAATGATCAAAAAATGTGTGGAGGAGAAAATAAATAATTAAAATAGGACAAAGGAAGATAGATGCTGGTTCGGGGTTGAAGATGTTGAAACTGGAGGAGGAGGAGGAGGAGGAAGAGGAGGAGGAAGAAGACACTTCCAGAGTGTTGATTTTCTCGTTACAATCATTCATTATGAACAGAGTTGCTTCAGAGTGGCCTTGAAAATAATGTATTATTTGATGTGCTTGTTAATCTCACTATAACAATAATAATAATAATCATAATAATAATAAAATCACAATAATAATCATAATAATAATAGTACGCCTTTACGTCTCAATAGCTGAACAGAAGCGGAGGCAGAGGGTTTTATTGGAGGCGTGAAACAAAGAAAAGCTCATGAATGTTTATGAATAATAATAATAATAAAACCCTGAAGGAGGAGAGCAGCGCCTCGTGGAAAATAAATCATTGAGGAGACGACGACGCCTCGGGTCGGATTCAGTGCTGGAGACGACGGTGATCGATTGATCAATGACGGTGATCGATTGATCAAAGAAGCTTGTTCACGTGGCGATGAGGCAGGTTTCACTAAGTAGAAGAAGAGGAAAAGCCTCAATGGAGCAGAATATAATACGTTATATTACTGGATTATCATGATCTCAGCCAGGATTAAGCCTGGAGGGGGAGGGGGGTCTGTGTGTGTGTGTGTGTGTGTGTGAGAGTGTGTTCTATACAACCAGAGGAGTCGTCTCCTGGTGGTCAGGAGAGAGAATGCAGGTTTTAAGACTTCCTCATCGGCCTCTCACACTTTTTAAACCGTAATTGACCGCTGACTCCTCGCTACCTGGGAACCAGTCAGTAACCAGTCAGTAACTGGTCGGTAACCGGTCCGTTCATGTGTTCATGTGTTCATGTGTTCACTAAGGGGTGAGACTCACCGTATTCCTGGTTCAGCCCCCACAGCTTGATCTTGTTGGCTTCGTGCTGAGCCTTCTTCTTCAGCCGGCAGGCCCTGAAACAAGAGGAGGAGCAGAGTCACTCCATGAGCTGAGAGGGGAGGAGTCACTCCATGAGCTGAGAGGGGAGGAGTCACTCCATGAGCTGAGAGGGGAGGAGTCACTCCATGAGCTGAGAGGGAGGAGTCACTCCATGAGCTGAGAGGGAGGAGTCACTCCATGTGCTGAGAGGGGAGGAGTCACTCCATGAGCTGAGAGGGAGGAGTCACTCCATGAGCTGAGAGGGGAGGAGTCACTCCATGAGCTGAGAGGGAGGAGTCACTCCATGTGCTGAGAGGGGAGGAGTCACTCCATGTGCTGAGAGGGGAGGAGTCACTCCATGAGTTGAGAGGGAGGAGTCACTCCATGAGCTGAGAGGGAGGAGTCACTCCATGAGCTGAGAGGGGAGGAGTCACTCCATGAGCTGAGAGGGAGGAGTCACTTCCACCCTGAGAGGGGAGGAGTCACTCCATGAGCTGAGAGGGGAGGAGTCACTCCATGAGCTGAGAGGGGAGGAGTCACTCCATAAGCTGGAGTCTCCTCCCTCTCGTCTCCTCCCTCTCCTCCCGCCTCCTCCTTCTCTTCCCTCCCTCTCGTCTCCTCCCTCCCTCTCATCTCTTTCCTCCCTCCCTCCCTCTCGTCTCCTCCCTCTCCTCCCTCCCTCTCGTCTCCTCCCTCCCTCTCATCTCCTCCCTCTCCTCCCTCCCTCCCTCTCGTCTCCTCTCTCTCCTCCCTCCCTCTCGCCTCCTCCCTCTCCCTTTCTCCCTCTCGTCTCCTCCCTCTCGTCTCCTCCCTCTCCTCCCTCCCTCTCGTCTCCTCCCTCCCGTCTCCTCCCTCTCCTCCCTCCCTTCCTCCCTCCCTCTCTCCCCTCCCTCTCACCTGGAGGAGAGCAAGTGTGTGAGCGAGTGTGTGAGGGAACGAGTGAGTAAGTGTGTGAATGAGCAAAAGAGTGAGAGAGTGAGTGAGTGAGTGATTGTGTGAGCGAGCCGGTGAGTGAGTGTGTGAGTGATTGTGTGAGCGAGTGTGTGAGGGAACGAGTGAGTAAGTGTGTGAATGAGCAAAAGAGTGAGTGAGTGAGTGAGTGTGTGAGTGATTGTGTGAGCGAGTGAGTGTGAGAATTAAAGAATAACCCGGCCACCGCTGACTGAGCTGTTCGGCTCCTTCACAGAGTTAAAACCCGACGGTGACGTGAACACTTCCCTCTCAGCGCTCCTTCTTTCCTCCCATGTTGTTGTTGTTGTTGTTTTTAATACGCATGGAATAATAAGATATTCCCTCATCCTCTTTTAAACGGCCTGGTAATAATGTCCTCTCCCCTCCCGCCCTCCAGAGATGAACTCTCCATGACCCTCCTCTCCGGCTTCCTCCTCTTCATCCTGCCTCCTCCATCTTTCCTCCTCTTCATCCTTTCATCCTGCCTCCTCCATCTTTCCTCCTCTTCATCCTTTCATCCTGCCTCCTCCATCTTTCCTCCTCTTCATCCTTTCATCCTGCCTCCTCCATCTCGTCTCCTCTGTCGTGTTCCTCCATCTTTCCTTCACTTCTCTCCATCAGAGGTAAACGCATTTTAAAAACAGAAAGGGGTCGACTCAGAACCAGAAACCCCTCGTGACCTACATGTGAAATGGTTGCTGTTTCTTTTGATGAAGACTTAAACTCAGACGCCTTCTGACGGGAAAAAAATCATTTTCTTTAGTCAAATCTGTAAATTCCACTGAGATTAGATGCATTCTTCTCTCTCCACGTCCTCCAGAAAAAAACCCTACAAGAAGGTCAACTACTCGAAGGCGCCTCCACATATTTGAAAACCGATCTTGAAGGCTAAAGATACAAAAAAGCCACAGAGGCCCGCAGGATTCTCTTCCGTTTCTTTCTCCAGCGAATGATGTGCAAACAAACGAACCCGAAGTGCCCACTCACGCCTGGTAAATCGAAGCGGCGCGCCTCGCGGGCGCTGACCCGCGTGCAGAGCGTGTAGGAGGGCGGTAAGTGGAGTCTGGTACCTGGAGGCCAGCTTGTTCTTCTCCTTGCGGGACCGGGCCCGGGCCACGGCGGGCAGGTCGTTGACCGGGCCCATGCCGTCGATGGCGGCGTTGAGCTTCTGCAGCTGCTCCCCGATGTTGTGGAGCTTCTGGGGGTTCGGCGTCAGGTCGCTGGCGTCCGTCTTGCGAGCTTTGCGGCGCCCCTTTTTGCCTGGTAAAAAAAAATAAAAAGATAAAGACAAAATAATCATTCAAGGCCCGTTCTGTTGAAGTCTTTCAACCCTCAATCTGTTCAACTCCTCTGGTTGTATAGAAGTATATGCTTCATGTGTTAAAGCTGCACTCTCTCTCCTGACCACCAGGGGGCGACTCCTCTGGTTGTATAGAAGTTTATGCTTCATGTGTTAAAGCTTTCATTCTCTCTCCTGACCACCAGGAGGCGACTCCTCTGGTTGTATAGAAGTATATGCTTCATGTGTTAAAGCTGCATTCTCTCTCCTGACCACCAGGGGGCGACTCCTCTGGTTGTATAGAAGTCTGCATGAATGACTCTACTTCTCTTGATGTATTCCCTCAGTAAACATTGTAAACATGAGTTTATGTCTCAATCTCTAGTTTCAAGTCTTCTTCAATACAGCATGATGTTCATTTAGTAAATTATGGTCATTTAGAGTCAAACAGACCATAAAGCAGGGGACGCTTTAGGGGCGGGGCTACAAGGTGATTGACAGGTCGACACCACAGAGTTGACTGTACTTAGCTCCACCCTTCTGGTGGCAAAAAACAAGATGCCGACTACATTCACTTCTATTTTCTTACATTTATACAGATATATATATATATATGACAATCCTAAATATAATCTTTGAAGCAGGAGTAAGTGCATTATTCTCAAGAACAAAGGCTGCCAAACTCCTGCACAGCTCCTGTTGTGCCTGAAGTGAGATGCAGGGAAACATAAAAAAAAAACTCAGATTTTGACATGAAAGTTGTATGTAGGGCACATGCCTGAGGGTCCAGATCCGATTCATGTCACATGAGAGAAAAAGAAATGGGACACTTTCCGCTTCGTTTTTCCTCATTCGGTGAATCTGATTTCTAGCTTCACCTCAATGTGATTGGCTCTGCAACCAACAATTAATCTATGAATGATCCTTCTGATGCACCGACCGGCTCGTTAGCGGCCTCGTCGCTGCCCGTGTTCTCACCCTCTCGGCGGTACAGCGTGCTGGGCAGCGTGCTGGAGCTCCAGGACAGAGACCAGTGGACGTCTCCGCCCAGTTTCTTCTTGCTGGCCGACTCCCGAGCGCGCCGGTACTCCCAGAAGCAGCGGCGCTTGGCCGGGCGCTCGCCTGGCGGCCTCGCTGGCTCCGCTGGCTCCGCTTCCACCTCTGAAGGGAAACGGCAGAGTAATGAATTCATGTCACCGATCTTCAAGTGGTAATGAATTTAGAATCATGAATGGTTTATTGCCAAGTACGTTAACCATACAAGGAATTTGGCTTGATCGTCATCGTCACACCGCTACACCGTCACACCGCTACATCGTCACATAGCTACATCGTCACACCGCTACATCGTCACACCGCTACATCGTCACACCGCTACATCGTCACATAGCTACATCGTCACACCGCTACATCGTCACACCGCTACATCGTCACATAGCTACATCGTCACACCGCTACATCGTCACACCGCTACATCGTCACATAGCTACATCGTCACACCGCTACATCGTCGCATAGCTACATCGTCACATAGCTACATCGTCACATAGCTACATCGTCACATAGCTACACCGTCACACCGCTACATCGTCACATAGCTACATCGTCACACCGCTACATCGTCACACCGCTACATCGTCACACCGCTACATCGTCACATAGCTACATCGTCACACCGCTACATCGTCACATAGCTACATCGTCACATAGCTACATCGTCACATAGCTACACCATCACACAGCTACATCGTCACACCGCTACATCGTCACATAGCTACATCGTCACATAGCTACATCACACCGCTACATCGTCACATAGCTACATCATAGCTACATCGTCACACCGCTACATCGTCACATAGCTACATCGTCACATAGCTACATCGTCACATAGCTACATCGTCACACCGCTACATCACACCGCTACATCGTCACACCGCTACATCGTCACATAGCTACATCGTCACATAGCTTCATCGTCACATAGCTACATCATAGCTACATCGTCACATCGCTACATCGTCACATCGCTACATCGTCACATAGCTACATCGTCACATAGCTACATCATAGCTACATCGTCACACCGCTACATCGTCACATAGCTACACCGTCACATAGCTACACCGTCACATAGCTACATCGTTACATAGCTACATCGTCACATAGCTACATCGTCATACCGCTACACTCGCGTCACTTCGCTACGCTACATCGTCACTTCACTACACCGTCACTTCGCTACACCATCACTTCGCTACGCTACATTGTCACTTCACTACACCGTCACTTCGCTACGCTATGCTACATCGTCACTTCACTACTTCACCACGCTACATCGCTACATCGTCACACGTTCAGAGACTCGCTCGCTCACTTTGGCCCGAGGGGAGAAATCACTTGAGGATTGTGATTATCCACAACTAATTGATCGGAAATCAATTTCCCACGATCGCCTGAATCAAGTTTCATAACAACTTTCAGACTGTCAGCAGGAGGCTACGAACAAAAATAATCTCTAAAGAATAATAATATAATTTTTGATAAATAACATTGTGTTCTGTCTGTCAGGATCTATATTTCACAACGAGATTTACAAGTCACTCGTGATGATTTTCAAGATGATGGAAATAATTTTTTTTCTTATTGGATTTATTCTGCAGCGAGTGACTTTGTATCGAAGGACTTGAACTTCTGAACCGTCTTCAACCTGCGATCGACCTCCTGCAGCATTAATAATGCAACATTCCATAACGTCTCCTCTGCGTTTTAGCTCCAGTCGCTGCAGTTCTTTCGGTTTCAGCAAACACAACTTCCCTGTTTTTTTTTGGTTTTAAGTAGCCTGCAAATTCAACGTCTCTAAAAACCTAAAAGGAATGAATGAGTTCCTCATTATTGTGTCAAAATGTATCCGTGGCACGGCGTTACTTTGAAGCTTGGGATCCATGAAATATTCACTCAAATCTCCATTTTATTGTAAAAGAAATATACTTTGGTTTCTTGATCAATACGCTTTATAGATATATTGTGTAGAATATCAAAGATATTGAATTAATAGTGGATAAATGATGTTAATCAATGTTTACCAGGTGTGAAATCACGCGGTGAACTTTGTCCACAGACATGTGGAACCCGATGACGACGACTGGAGTGCCGCCACAGAAGATCAGCCTCAGGCGCTCAGAGCCGACATCATAAATAACACAACGCGCTCAGAGCCTCCGAGACGCTTCTTCAAAAACCCTCCAGAGCTCCGTGAAAACCACAGAAGAAGAAATGCATGGAAATAAAACGCGCTGGAAAAATAACGAAAATTACGACCGTTAAATCAGACGGAAAGTTAATAACCGTGAAGTCACATCCACACACACACACACACACACACACACACACACACACACACACACACACACACACACACACACACATAAGATGGCTTATGTAACATGTCTGCAGATAGCACCGTTATCTGCACTCTCCCGTCATCTCAATCCTTCACTCCAGTGCCCTTTGTTTAATATATGATGATACAGAAAACACACACACACACACACACACACACACACACACACACACACACACACACTGCCACAACAATGGAGAGCGACAAAGGCGTCTGGCGACCGTGGAAAGACGAGCCGTGTCGCTCCTCGAGAGCCGGGCGACCTCTCCATGTCCTCGGAGCGAGCGCCTGAGATCCGTCTGTCCGACGCCGGGGCTGATGGGAGGCGGCGAGGCGGCGAGGCCCTGGGAGGAGCCGCTAACGGCGGTTCACACGTGCGTTAACTAACACGCGTGTTCGTGTTTTGGCGAGTCCCGTCGTCTGGACATGAGGTCGCCGTCGAGACTCACGTGTTTCAGGTCACTAATGTGGAACAACGGCGCTTTAAAGTGCGAAGAATAGAAAAGAAGTTGTGTGTCTGTCGTATTAATATCTTAATAATAACTCAATTAAAAGATTTATTATCGTACATTCATAAAGGTGGAGGACAGAAAAAAGACAGAACAATGAAATATTCTGACTTTTACTTCCTTGAATGGATTCAGCTCCGAAAAAACTACGTGATCCTACATTTCCCATCATGCAACTTAATATAATCTTTCTTCAGCAAACATCCATGGTTCTTTTAAAAGGGTGAGCTGTTGCTGTTACATGATCAACATATCAGGGGTCATAAAATCACAATAATATTGTTTATGGCACTCATTTTTAGCACAATATATCGTCCGACAAACGCAGCGGAACTAATCATGTGCAAAAATACTTTTGCAGATAATTAATGAATGTTTAAAAAAACGTGCAGCCTTCAGGGACACGGCCAGTATGTCAGAAATACAAAAGCAAGAGCAAAATTATTATGGTTTGTATCACTTACTTTTAATGTTTTTGTACTTACTTTTAATGTGCTGTACTAGCTCTGTATTGTGTGCCCTTCTCCCCACAAATAATGTTGTATTGTGTATTTATCCTGAAATGTTTGCTGTTTTATGTTTGTTATGGTCTGTCAAGGGACTACAGATGCTAACTAGCTGTAGCTAAAATAAGGTACAGTGCATCAAATGGTGACATTTACGTTTTAACTGTACATGGTCCCTTTTAAATGAAGATATATATTAAAAAAAGGTTGCCATCATGTTAATAATACTTGAATATTGGTGGAGAAATACTGAATAATTTGTATTTGCTTTTGTTGACATGTGCACACATTGAGTCTCAGGGTACAGGAGCTAGAAGGTGACTGTATGATGCAATGTGGCTTCGTCCAATTTGTGGAATTATTTTATTTAATGTGCTTTTGAAAGTCAATATGCACTGTGTGTGTGTGTGTGTGTGTGTGTGTGCGTGTGTGTGTGTGTGTGTGTGTGTGTGTGTGTGTGTGTGTGTGTGTGTGTGTGTGCATGTCGCGTGTATTCTATGTATAGTTACTGTCTTTCATGTCAGACTCTCTCGTCTATGCTTGTAACTTCCTGTCTCCTGAGTGGGCGTGGCCAAAGCGCCGTACTTGTTGTTTTTGTTCGACTCAAAGACGAAGGTGACCTTCAGCACGGCACGGCTTATAGAAAGGTTTAATTTAATGTCTTTTATCCGCTTTTATCAGCCTTCACACAACAACCGTCGTGCGAATGCGCAGCAAGCGGCGAAAGGTCAAAAGGTCAAAGCCGACAGCGGCTCGTTAGCCGCGGCTCTGCTACGCGGCTAACGAGCTAACGGAAGAGGCCACGGCTCGGTTTGTTTTGATCAAACGGCCAAACAGCTGCAGGTTTAAGCGATCGGTCGTCTCGGGTTTCACGAAGAGAGACGACGTGTTGAGAAATAATGAGGCGTGTGTGTGTGTGTGTGTGTGTGTGTGTGTGTGTGTGTGTGCGTGTGTGTGCGTGTGCTTTCTGAAGCTCCAGCTCTGCTGTAAACGTTGTTTAGCAATCTGTACCGACTTTTATAGTCTGTAAACATGTTGGACAACAACACACACACACACACACACACACACACACACACACACACACACACACACACACACACACACACACACACACACACGGGTCTCTGTGGGAAGCAACACTCACCACATTCAGTCTCCGAGGAGCTGGAGAGTTCGGCCTCCGCTCCCTCCTCTGCTTCGTCGTCGTCATCGTCGTCATCCTCCTCTTCCTCCTCCTCGTCCTCCTCGTCTTCCGCCTCCTGCCCTTCCTCCTTCTCTTCCTCCTCCTCCAGCTCAGTCTTGGCCTGGCTCTCCTCCTGCGGCGCCTCCCCCTCCGTCTGGGGCCCCGCCTCCTCCCCCTGGCTCAGGGAGTAGTTGTGCTCCTCGCTGCAGTGCTCCAACGCCAAACCCGCCGCCGCCTCCTCCTCCTCTTCCTCCTCCTGAGCCACCTGATACACCTCCACCGTGCGCCTCCTCTGCCCTCCTCCTCCTCCTCCTCTCCCCACGACACAAAGCGCCCTCTCTGCTGTCCCTTCCTCCTCCTCCTCCTCCTCCTCTTCGACTCCTGCGGCGTCCTGGACGTCCTTGGCGGTCGCCGCCGCCGCGTGTCTGCTCCTCCTCCTCCTCTCCTCCTCTTCCTCCTCCCGGCTCCTCCCCCAGCGGCCCATGAGGACGGCCTCCTCGGAGCAGGCCAGCAGCTCCCCCCCCACGCCGAGGCCCAGCTTGGTGTAGCGGGCCATCTCGTCCAGCGCCGACACGTCCCAGCGCTCCGGGTGCAGGTCCTCGCCGAGGCCGCCGTCGTCCACCAGGTCGCTTAGCAACTCAAAGGGACGTTTCCTAGGCGACGCCGGGGAGCCCAGCATGAGGAGCACGCTCTAAAAAAAGGAGAAGGGGAACAGAGACGTCCTTAAATGTGACTCATCATGTGACCTTCATCGCAGGACGGCTCCTTCTGAGCGCCTTTATTCTGAAACCGTAGCCTGCACCTCTTGTTCCGTGTTCCAGTCGTCATAGGAACCCTAAATTAGTTCTAATACATGCGTTATTTTATATGTTTTTTTTCAGAATTTTCTTGGGAAGAAAATGTATATTTTCAAAAAAATCTCTTTTATACCATATTTTGATCATAACTATGAACATCCAGCATGACATGAGCAAGATTCACCAAAAATGTGTCCTTGAGCGGTCCCCAAGTTTTTCAAACTGTATGGTTCAGGGCCTTAACAACAGCCCACATGCTAATAAGACACATTTTTAGAAAGATTAGGACGTAATGAATCTGAATCTGCAACAAAATCCCAATCAAACAAAGCATTGGCATGCTAGGAAGGAGTTTCAAGTCAAGAAACTGCGTCGTTCGGTTCAAAAATGGAAAAATTACTTATTTTATGGCAAAACATTGGCCGATTTGGGCATGCTGGGTATTGAAATGTTCAGCAGCTTCCGCACTTGCTGTATGACGCGGTTGTAGAAATGTGGGCCGACCAGGAAGGCTTTCAAGACTCAAACGTCCACCGGAAAAAGAAAAAAAAACTGTTCCGTCTGCACCGCGTTTACAAAATAAACTACCAGATCCACTTATTCACCTTTCACAATAAAAGCCCGAGACGTATACACTGCGTTATGGTTTAACTCTAAAGTGAAGCTCAATAAAATATCTCGCGCCTATCGGCAGTTTACTTCAGTCAGCAGGATGCTGCTCGTTGGTCCGCTGAGAGAATCTCTTTGAACATTTTACTGACACGTTGTTGCACGTTTTTATGAATCTCTGCGAAATACTTTGCTAGCGTAGCATTAGCATCTGTGTGTTGTTTATTTGTCACGCTCCGGGTTTGTAAAGGTCTTTAACGATAACAAAGAGATTGGTGTGTGTGTGTGTGTGTGTGTGTGTGTGTGTGTGTATATATAGACGAAAGCAAAGACTAAAACCGTTCCCCGTGGTGAAGGCTGTCAGAAGACACGGTAAACAGGTGAAAACATTCTAAATATAGCGTTGGCTTTGTTGGAAGAGATGCACCTTTATGTGAAAACCTCGTGGACGTGACGTCCTCGCTTTTAATTTCCACTTTAACGACCACAGATTACCTTTAGCTTTTATTCTCGTGTTTTTACGGATATTCAAAACACATTTACGTGTTTATGGATCATATAAAAGACGGAAAAATCATTATTTTTACAGATAGTCAACCGTTGTTTTCTTATAATGCTTTTAATACTTGACTATTTTCTTAACAGGGTTTGTATGAAAACAATAAAGTAGTTTATGAACATGAGATTTGAGTGTTCAGATAATTACGATCGCTGGACGCTGGTTTATGACAGTTCCTTTAGTGTGTGCGCCCCCTGGCGTTTGGGAGAATAACGCAGCGCAGAGAACCAACGCCCTCCGTTCACGTGGCGATGTCACGTGACCGACAGAGTTGGCCTCACCTGGTCGTACTCGGTCCTGCCCCCTTGTGGCGACATGGCCAGCGGGTACGGGCTCAGCAGACCCCGGTGACCGCCGTAGGCCTCGCCGAACGCAGGCTCCATCCCATTCATACCCGGCTGTGAGAGGGAGGGGAGGGGGAGAGAGAGAGAGAGAGAGAGAGAGAGAGAGTCTTTTTCCTTGTCTTTTAATACATTTACTGTAATATTGTTGTTGTTGCAATGCTTTGGCAATACTGTCTTTTACATTCATGCCAATAAAGCTCATTGAATTGAGAGAGAGAGAGAGAGAGAGAGGGAGAGGGAGAGGGAGAGAGGGGGGAGTGAGAGAGGGGGAGGGAGAGTGAGATGGGGAGAGAGAGAGGGGGAGAGAGAGAGAGAAAAATAGAGAGAGGGAGAGAGAGAGAGAAAGAGAGGGGGGAGTGAGAGAGTGAGAGGGAGAGAGAGAGGGGGAGAGAGAGTGAGATGGGGAGAGAGAGAGGGGGAGAGAGAGAGGGAGAGAAAGAGAGAGAGAGAGAAGGGGGAGTGAGAGAGAGGGAGAGAAAGAGAGGGGGAGAGAAAGAGAGAGGGAGAGAGAGAGAGGGAGAGGAAGAGAGAGAGGGAGAGAGAGGGAGAGGAAGAGAGAGAGGGAGAGAGAGAGGGGGAGAAAGAGAGGGAGAGAGAGAGTGAGATGGGGAGAGAGAGAGGGGGAGAGAGAGGGAGAGAGTGAGAGAAAGAGAGAGAGAGGGAGAGAAAGAGAGAGAGAGAACGGGGGAGTGAGAGAGAGAGGGAGAGAGGGAGAGAGACAGAGAGAGAGAGAGAGAGGGGGGGGGTCATAAATCTGGGTGTAAACATGAAAAAGTGAACAACTTTTGTGAATTCATTTTTTTCAAGGACTTTTCCAGGCCTGTAAATAACCATTTAAAACTCGTGGCTGTCCAGGCCGTGAGCAGCGTTACCTGAGGCATGCCCGAGGCAGGAGGGTGTCGGGTCGCGGCGTCGGCTCAAAGTGAGTTCTGCTGCAAAACAACAACAAACAAAACACATTAACGGCGTTCACATCTGAGACGAAAATAATAGATGGAGGAGGAAGATGTATTTTACCGAAGAGTTGAGAGGGTCAAAAGGGGCGGGGCTTCTTTCACATGTCGCCTCCCAGCCTGCAGGGACAAGTAGAGGAAGTCAGAGCTGGAAACCGACAGAGTTGGCCTCACCTGGTCGTACTCGGTCCTGCCCCCTTGTGGCGACATGGCCAGCGGGTACGGGCTCAGCAGACCCCGGTGACCGCCGTAGGCCTCGCCGAGATGTCAAAAATTATCTTTAGTGGCTATTTGCATAAAAAAAACACACAATTCAAACGATTAGGAAATCAATTATTGCTAAAGTCCATTTCTAATATCTATTCAAGGCAAAATGATGTCGCAATAGAACGTTGAAAGTAAAAACACACTAAAGCGTTCCAGGTTTTTGTTTTTTTATTGACGAGTCGGCCCGTCGCCGCGGAAACCGTGTGGTCTTTACAATCACACACTTCATCAAACCTTTCAACAGAAGATGTTCAGTTTCTTTACCGCAATGTTCTTTTCCTTTCATGAAAGATAACGCAGCTCCTCTGTGTCCATTCAGTCATTTATCTGGCTACTTCTTCTATTAATACATCTTTTTATGCAACTTGAAAAGGAAAAGAAGCCGCTGCCAGAAATGTAGGACGCATCATTTCAGAGCTGCTGATGAAGAGCCTTTAGAATAGCTTTGAAGTGCTGGATAAAGGTGTTATTCTGCTGTGTAGAGCAGCAGAAGTATTCATGTCACATTTGTAGATCATTATGTGGATAATTACCGGCGGACGAGCGTTAGTCACTTCGCCGCCGACGCATCAAAGAATAAATTACACGTTCTGAACTCGCTACGAGAGTTTTATTTTAGATGAAAACAGAGTTTGAGCTCAACATTTCTCAGAGTTACTGGTTAAGTCAAACCTCAAGAAGGAAAAAAGAAAACACATTTGTGTTTAGAGAAAAGAGGAAGAAGAGGAGGAGCCTAATCTCCAGAAGGCTAAGCGTTAGCACCGCTCCTTTAGCTAACGGGAAAGCGCTAAGCTAGCCAGTTTAGCCGAGTTCCTTCTTTGCCACACAGCCGGATCGTATTGATTTATTATCGTCGACAAATGTGTCCGTCTCTCAACACGAGGGTTAATCGTATCACTTAAAAGTCCTTCGTGTGTGTGTGTGTGTGTGTGTGTGTGTGTGTGTCCAAAACTCCTGATTCTCCATTAGAGAGACGAAGACTCCCAATCCGACCGAGCTCCTTTCATGATGAAACACTGAGCAACACTCTCACACTCACACACACACACACACACACACACACGCACACACACACACTCACACACACACACACACACACACACACACACACACACACACACACGCAGACCTACTGTTCAGCACCTGAAGAAAGCGTCTCGCTGACCCGGGATCAGTGATTTGAGAGCAGTGCCGTAACAGGAATGAGGAAGTGAGGATCGGCCGTGACGCTGCCTTGGCACGCCGCACGGGGAATCTGGTATTTGGCACACGGAGCCAGCCAAGCGACACACACACACACACACACACACACACATCAGACACATTTGGCCCATAGCAGGCGGCCGGGTCGAGAACCCACGAAGACGTTTACATCTTCGTGGGGAGGTTTTCAACCTGCGGCGCCGAGAGGAAGACCTGAGACGTGACACAGCAAGCGGCTACGTAGAAACACGCATTATACTTTACATGATCTGCAGGTTATGTTGAGCCTGTTTTACAAAAAGCTCCTCCCTTATATCATACTTCACATCTCACCACATCTCTTTGGACGGTTATCAAAATGGCTGCAGATTAATTTCGGCTACTCGTCTGAATCACATTAATGCAGACAAACACAAAGTGGCACTGCTTAGTCTACGACGTCGTTTTAACTCGTATATTCAGTCTTCGCCGATAGCGCTGCATCGCGACACCCCGACTTCGTATGCATATGTGTGTGTGTGTGTGTCCGTGTGTGTGTCCCAACCCCCACCCCGGGGATCAATAAAGGCTCATCTTATCTCATCCGTGATCCTCCGTCGGAGAAGGAGACACATTTGTTTGTGTCCTTTTACTACAAAACAGGAACACGTTCATCTCGTCCTCTAATCCGACTGCTGCGCTGCTCTAGTTCGTACAAGGTGAATGTACACAACACACACACACACACACACACACGACACACACACAGATTCTTATGTATATTTGTTCTTGCTCCGGCTACTATAGGATGCCTTTTTCGCGCAATAACAATCCTGCAAATGTGTGTTTGTTCAACATATGCTCGTTCCAAAGGTCTCCGCGTTCATAAACACACACACACACACACACACACACACACACACACACACACTTCAGCGTAAGGCGACGAGGGAAACAAAAAGGAAATTGCTTCATCTCCAAAAACCCCACCGAGGGCCAATAAGCGGCTCTGCGTCCACACAGCGATCCATTCAGCCGTCTGTAAACAAGACTGAGCAGGCAGAGCGGATGCCGACACAACCGGGAGCTTATGCAACAACTACGGTGTGTGTGTGTGTGTGTGTGTTTACATCCAGTGTGGTGAGCTTTCTACGCACAGACTCCACACGTTTAAACGTCTCCGCGACCTCACAGCGACCTCATTTCCCGCCGTGAATATATCCGTGTTATACTCACAACTGACCCCAGTTCAGTGGCGTGTGAGTAAAGTAAGCTGTGTGTGTGTGTGTGTGTGTGTGTGTGTGTGCAGAGAAAACGCTGCGTTAAAGTGACGCCGTTACGCAACGCGGGGCGTAAAATACCACAACTGAAGATTATCGTGTCAGAAGGTCAACCGTGACGTTTTATTCTCTCAATCTATTCACTTCCTGTTCTGTAAATTGTGCAAAAAAAAGACTTTAAAATAAAACAAAACAAAAAAAGGGACATCACGGTTGTGTAAAGGTCAAGGTGACGACACCCGAAAAATCCAAATACATTGAGTTTAGATGAAGAAAAGCAGCAAATCCTCACAACTGAGACGCACCAATCAGCTCATTGATGAATGCAATAAGACGTGTATAAATGTGTCATATGGTGTCACACACGTTTAAATATACTTTATCAGTAATACTCTGATGTCTCAGTACTTTCTCGCAACCGTTCAGTACTTTACATAGTATTACTGGAGTGAAAACTAGTGTTTTTTATAAAGTGCCCTTCAAAATAAAAGGCGTAAAAGCGTGAAGGAGAGGGGATGCAAAGTCATGCTGACTGTGGACCAGGAGGCAGATTTAGAGGTCTGACCAGACAATGAACCGTAAACAGCTGGAGACGACAACAACAACAACAACAACAACAACAACAACAAGAGCAGGCTCGTCAGTGAGACAGAGGATGGATGGAGGTGGAAGTGGAGGTGGAGAGAGAGGAGAGAAGGAGTCCGCAGAAGAGGCTGCGATGGCGGACAGTGTGCCCGAAAAACAGCGAGGATGAGACGGGGAGGGAGGGGAGGAGGAGGGGGGGTATGTCTGTCTGGGAGGCCAATTTGCCAAAAATTATATATATGCGGGCTGTTCCGTCCAGCTGCACCCGCACATGCACATGCACCCGCACACGGACCCGGTACCGGGACCGGGTCCGTGTGCGGGTGCATGTGCGGGTGCAGCGTGTGTCCGCGCAGCTGGATGGAACAACAGCCCGCACATAGAGAGCCGGAAGCCGGGGAGAAGGTGGCAGCGTGTCCCGCATGTGCACGGAGACCTTCTCTCTCTCTCTCCATTACATCACAATCCATACGGGTTTTATTTGTATTTTTTTTTGCAATAAAAAGCATATAAATCCCCTACCAAAAGCAGAGCAGCGCGCGTCGCGGAGCCTCCAAGCCGAGACAACAGCGAAGGGATCCTCCAGCAAGACAGCAAGACAACAATACACACACACACACACACACACACACACACACACACACACACACACACACACACACACACACACACACCAAAAAAAAAAGAAAATGGGGCGCAGCTGGCAGTGCCACCGGATGTCCAATATTAATTGTTAATGTCTGAGCACGTGGATTCGGCTTCAACGGTTCAACGGGTCCAAGCAGGTGCACGACGTCTTTCTTTCTGCACACACACACTTTCTTTCTTTTTTACGTGTGTGTTAGATATTAAAAAGTTGAAATAAATCGCAGGGTAAGTTCTTCTGCAGCCACAAGTTACGGGTTTATTATCAGTAACAAACACAAATGTTAGGAAAGTTGTGCAAAGAAGGCGACGGGAAATAATATGCGTTACAATAATATTATTTTAAATCGTTATAAAGCATAAATGTGCTGTTTATTAACGTTTTTCCTCGGTCCTCGGGTGTAAAAGCCTTTAAAAAGCACAAGTGTGCGCGCTGCCTCCCGAAAAAAATCCATGTGAAAGTAGCCATTTTTTACCCGACCGCCCGTTAAAAAGCTTCACGACTTCGTTGTTGTTGTTGTTGTTGACAGCAAAACAGAAACTTCTCGCTCGTTTAACCTGAACTTGAAACGAAGACGGCGGAAGCTTTTTTTTTTTTTTTTTTTTTTTACCTTATCCCGTGTCCTCGGATGTCCTCGCGCGGCTCCTCCAGCGGAACCCCGAGGGGGTAAAAACAATGTCGACCCCTCTCCGGATGATATTCTCACGCGCACCGTAAACATGCGCGAGACGGGTCACGACCCCCCCGCTGCGCGCGGACAGCGAGCCACGATATTCCTCCTCGCGTTCACCTCCGCGGCCGCGTGCAGGAAGTTAGTTCCTGGCAGCGGAGTCCTCTATGGCGGATGAACGGGACAGAGAGGATGGTCGTAGGACACCCCCCTCCATCACCCTCCCTCTCCCTCCTCCCCCTCCCTCGGAGCAGAAAGCGTACTGTTTTGGAAGCTAAATCCTGTATTAATAAAGTTGTAACCTCTGTACAGTTGACCCCCCCCCCTTCCACCTCCCCTCCTCCTCTGTGTTTTAAAATGGTACAGTCCGGTTCGCCATTAAAACCACTGTTTCTAACGGCCACGCGGGTCAAAACACTTTCCTTTTAGGGGACGGAGAAGAAGACATAAACGTAAAGAGAGAGATGGAGGGCGTGGATTCGCGCATGGAGGTGTTGAGTGCTCTTTGTTGTTGTTGTTGTTGTTGTTATTGTTGTGGTGTGTTGTTGTTGTTCAGCTACATGTTGAAGAAAGCGGTGGTGAGAGACTGACCTGATCGGAACGGGAAGTGTGTCAGCTGTAAAAACAGTCGCAGCTCTCCGCGTTGGCTTGATGGGGGCATTTGAGTTCACGCGTAATCCCGTAAACCAAAACTGTCAAGCTCGAGAGATTTGGTCGCGCCGGACTTCCGGCCAATAGTTTTCCAAAATAAAGGTCGTTTAGAAATTTTAAATTATTTTTGTTGTATTATTGTAGATCGGAATCAGAAACGGTTATTACTTTACACGGACAAGGAATTTTGCTTTTTAATTAGTGCGTGACAAAAAAAAGGAAAATGTACAATAAATAAATAACCAATAAGAGTACATTCAAACAAATATGTTATTAAATATTTTCATTTTAGAGCTACACATGATTAACTCTTTTCTGTTAATTTTCTTTTAATATTATTTTAGAATACAATACACCATTATAGTACATTGAACGGTAATATTGGGAGAATGTCCTTAGTTCTGTTAAGGATCTTTATGTAATACTTTCTTAATAATACGTTTTTCTAACTACATTTTAGCATCATGATACACTGAGAATAGAATTTGAAAAATTGTTTAGATACTTGAAAAGCCCATTATACCATGTCAAATGTGTATGAATATATTTGGAACATATTTTATCATTAATTGGAATAATGTAATTAATTACAAATGGGAAGAATTTTGTCAAAACAGAACAAAATCTACCCATCAACACATCCAGTGTTTTTCTACTGTAAAATGAGCCACGTTTTATTGAAGTTGATTTGTAGGATTTGTTGAATTGAGACTGACAAAAAAATAATTGATCTTAATTGTTTATTAAATTACGCTCAATCATGACCAGGAATCATACCTTTAACCATAAAGCCAACACAACCCGCTTTGACTGAAACATATTTAAAACAAAAACCGTAAAATAAGTGTCAAAACAAACGTGTCTCCTGCTTTTACTGTGAAAAGCCCTCTACAGTACTTCCGGTTGGGTGCTTCTCGACCATTGACGATTGACCCACATTGAAGTCGGTGAAAAAACGAATACAGTTTGTGTCGACGTCACAGGGGCGGGGTCACGCGACCCGTCTTTAAGGACACACGGGAAGAGCGAGGCAGTGAACCCGCGGACCCGCGGACCCGCGTCGCTTCCACGGGTCGCTCCAGAGCGGAGCCCCGCTGGAAACACGGAGCTCACGGAGCGAAGCACCCCGAACAGGCGGCCTCCTCAGCGGGCTTCATGCCACTCAACAGCCGCTTTACGGCCGCTATGGGCTCCGTAAACCTGCTGGTTGGGTCGCGCACTTTGTGATGTAACACAATCCTTTATTGTTGAAGATGGGGTGGACAAAATATTAGAAACACCTCTCAGTTTAACAATTCCCCAGCCAACTTCAGGGTTCAGACACATTCTCCATGACTTTAAACCAGATTTCCATGATTTTTATTAATTTCCATGACTTTTCCATGACTTTAAACCAAATGTCCATGACAAACATTTTGTGAAATCTGGGTGTAAACAGTAAAAAGTGAGTAAATGTAGTATTTAAACTAACAATGAGAATACAAAGCATACAGTAAACCTTAAATGACAAAAATGAATGAGACAATAGTTTGATTAAAAGAATAAACATTTATATAGATGCCTGTATGTATGCCTGCTTATATTCTGAGTCTTTCTTTTAAAAGCATATTCATTATTTCAAACTCAGCATAAATGAACGTCATGAACACATGAATATAACACATTTACATGACTTTTACTACACTTTTTGTTATTTTGTTGTTTCCAGGTTTTCCATGACCGTATGAATCCTGCAACTATTACATAACTTCTTCAGGAATAACTCAACATTTCAGCTGAATGAAAAATGGCAACTGAGATTAAATAATAATGAGAAATGCAGATTTTAAATATATTCATCGTAATATTATATTTATATAACGTCATCTGGAGAGCATTATATCATATTAAAGTATATATTTTAAGTTAAATTGTAGTATGGAACACATGTCTAAACACATGTATATTTAGACCTATTTACAATCTGCTTATAGTTAAAAGCACTGCTTTAAAACAATAATCATAACGCATTATGAATAACTTTCATAATTGCTGTTCACTGCACTGACTTTTTTGTTATAAATTCCATAGTTATGATACCTAATTATCTTTTTTGATAAAGCACTATATTGATTATAAGTTACTCTCAGTGGTCATTGTTTACCTTTAGTAAAATAATAATTAATTTAACAACGTTTTCTGTGTTGTACTTGCATAGTTTAAACTTTTTTCCTCACTTTACTTAAAGCAAACAATGACCTTATAATCCCATCATAACGCATTATGAGTGTGATTAAAACGCATCATACAAACAGTGTAACGTATGAAAACTACGGGGGGGCAACCATGAAGTATTATCCTTTAGTCATTATAAAAAGCTTCATAATATGTTGTGATTATTGTCATAAAACATTATGGATACGTGTGATTGCTTATAACTATACGCAGATAATAACACATATGTATGTTTATAATGCAATTTACAAATGTAGTTAATATCCACAATGCAGAGTTGGTCACAAATACATTTAATATTCATAGTAGTTATACGTTCCTCATCTAAACTGTAGTGTATTGTTGCATTGGAGATGTTGTTTACGGTTATATTTTCTATTGTGGATCAAATCAATGAGCACAGCTGCTTTCCATAATACTATGGGATATTAAATATGATTTAATTATTGAATATTTCCCCCCAAAATATACTACATCACATTCATACATCAATATAACAATATATACAAAATATATACCATGATAGATGATGTTGTCATCTCCTTGTTGGTCATAATAATTACATTTCCAGTGATGTTTTGCTTCCGAGGTTCACTATAACTTTAATAACATTCCATATAAAAATGTTTATTTGTTTATGAGGGGAACATTTACATAATTATCAATATTCTAATGAGCCTGCATCTGCCAGGCTCTACTTTACAATATATACATATATATATATATATACATATATATATATATATATATAATGTAAAGTAGAGCCTGGCGGATGCAAATGCATATATATATATATGAATGGGAGATTAAAATATGCATTATCAGGCTCACAGCTGCTCCCTTGTGAGGAAAAGAAAACAAACCTCTGCGAAGGCGCCGGCGTTATTTAGGCCAGCTCATACGGCTGTTTGCATAAAACATCATTAAATCTTAATGTACTGCTGGAGAAAAAGTAGGTTGCCATGGCGCGTTAAGCCACAATTTATGAATATTACATAGGATAAGCTGTGGGGTGTTTATCCGCCAGTCACAGCCCATGCGTGTCGGCGGCGCGGTGCCCTCAAACAACGAGTATTAAAGAGGAATGTAGGCCACGGCTCTGACAGCAAACAGAGGGGTTATATAACACGTCCTCGCTCCCCTGGTCCGTCTTCCCCTGGAGGAATACGCTTGACGATAGGCGAGTTTAAACTTATGCAAACCACAGACTGAGCATGAGAAGTGGACGTAGTCATCGTGACGTCAGCCGTTGGTTTGTGGACGGATGTTTTGAAGTTTGGCAATTTCGCCGTCGCCATTTTGTTTTTTTCCTCAACCAATGAACAAATGTTACCACATCTGGACTGAGGAGGTAGAGACGCCGTATACGTCTCTGGTGTCGACCTGTCAATCACCTTGTAGCCCCGCCCCTAAAGCGTCCCCTGCGTTATGGTCTGTTTGACTCTAAATGACCATAATGTACTAAATGAACATCATGCTGTATTGAAGAAGACTTGAAACTAGAGATTGAGACATAAACTCATGTTTACAATGTTTACTGAGGGAATACATCAAGAGAAGTACAGTCATTTATATAGACTTCTATACAACCAGAGGAGTCGCCCCCTGGTGGTCAGGAGAGAGAATGCAGCTCTAACACATGAGGCAAATACTTCTATACAACCAGAGGAGTCACCCCCTGGTGGTCAGGAGAGATAATGCAGCTTTAACACATGAAGCATAGACTTCTATACAACCAGAGGAGTCACCCCCTGTTGGTCAGGAGAGAGAATGCAGCTTTAACGCATGAAGCATATACTTCTATACAACCAGAGGAGTCGCCCCTAGTAGTCAGGAGAGAGAATGCAGCTTTAACACATGAATCATAGACTTCTATACAACCAGAGGAGTCACCCCTGGTGGTCAGCAGAGAGAATTCAGCTTTAACACATGAAGCATATACTTCTATACAGCCAGAGGAGTCACCCCCTGGTGGTCAGGAGAGAGAATTCAGCTTTAACACATGAAGCATAGACTTCTATACAGCCAGAGGAGTCGCCCCCTGGTGGTCAGCAGAGAGAATTCAGCTTTAACACATGAAGCATAGACTTCTATACAACCAGAGGAGTCGCCCTCTGGTGGTCAGCAGAGAGAATTCAGCTTAAAAACGTATTCATGTCAAGAAAAACTTGAATCCTTGTTTTAACAAAAAAATGTAAAATCACATTTACCGATTTGCTCAAATCATCAGATTCATCAGAGCAGGCACCTTACCTTTTAGTCTCCCACTTCCCAGCTCCTCCAGTGTTCCTGGTAATCCTGCATATGATGAGGTGTGTGTGTGTGTGTGTGTGTGTGTGTGTGTGTGTGTGAGAGAGAGAGAGAGAATCATTCATGCAAAGCTTCCCTGTGTCATTGTGGGAAAAGCCAACCTTGTGCTTGATTGCCAAGGTAACTTTGACAAACTGCCTCAGTCCTTCGAATGCAGGATCTATTTAGTCTCACTTTGGCACACACACACACACACACACACACACACACAGGAAGGACTCTTAAGTGATACGATTAACCCTCGTGTCCTCGAGAGACGAGGTTCAGTTTGTGTGAGACGTAAAATGGTTCTGTTTTTATGAAAGAATCAAAGAACCGTGAGCCACTTCACACTCTGTCTGTGTGTGTGTGTGTGTGTGTGTGTGTGTGTGTGTGTGTGCGTCTGTGTGTTTCCTTCACAACACATGCATTCCAGTCTGCTGAAGGAATGTTCACAATGTCAACAGAGCAGCAGGGTTAACGAGACACATGTTTTAATATATATTTTATTGGGTGTTTCACATAGAAGCATTTACTTCACACTAACACAAGGTCACATGTAAGATCTCACTTCCACCACCAATCAGGTTATTCAGTAGCTTTCTGTAACAACGGGGCTCACACACACACACACACACACACACACACACACACACACACACACACACACACACACACACACACACAAACAAATCTCCATCATCTATATGTTGCCAGGGATATTTATCAGATAAGCAGCAGCCAGAAGATTAATATGAACAGATTCATAAGAAACGGAAAATAATAAACGTCTGGGGTCAGTTTGTTGTGGAGTTTCGTTCAGTATTAAATCGCGATTTAAGGTTTTGGCTTCCGACAAATCAAGAGAACACGATCGAGTACGATGTTTAAAATGTTTCGCAAGTCGAAAACGCTGCAGTGTATACAATCGACCCCCTGGTGGTCAGGAGAGAGAATGCAGCTTTAACGCATGAAGCATAGACTTCTATACAACCAGATGAGTCGCACCCTGGTGGACAGGAGAGAGAATGCAGCTTTAACACATTAAGTATAGACTTCTATACAACCAGAGGAGTCACCCCCTGGTGGTCAGGAGAGAGAATGCAGCTTTAACGCATGAAGCATAAACTTCTATACAACCAGATGAGTCGCACCCTGGTGGACAGGAGAGAGAATGCAGCTTTAACACATTAAGTATAGACTTCTATACAACCAGAGGAGTCATCCCCTGGTGGTCAGGAGAGAGAATGCAGCTTTAACGCATGAAGCATAGACTTCTATACAACCAGATGAGTCGCACCCTGGTGGACAGGAGAGAGAATGCAGCTTTAACACATTAAGTATAGACTTCTATACAACCAGAGGAGTCATCCCCTGGTGGTCAGGAGAGAGAATGCAGCTTTAACGCATGAAGCATTTACTTCTATACAACCAGAGGAGTCACCCCCTGATGGTCAATAGAGAGAATGCAGGTTTTAGGACATGAAGCGTAATAAAAAAGAAGTGAGAGTAAAACCACAGTCTGGACTGATGTTTCTTGTCTCCAACATCACCAACAATCCCTTAACTTAACTCGTCAGAAACCGACCGATCTACTCGGGAGTCCGCTTTGTAAACTGAAGAGCAGCATTCTGGCGAGGAGAACCTGGCGTTGGCGATGCCGTCGCACGCCGTTCGTCAGCTTTTAGGCGCGCCGCCGCCGCCACAACTACCAAAGAGGGCTGGAGGAAAAAGATACAACGCAATTTGGTCTTTCTAAAAAGTAGCTGTATATTGATTTTGATTCTTTTTTGGCTGAAGCAAAGTGGTTTTAGAGAAGAGGATGGGGAGTGGAGGAGGAGGGAGTCGTGGTCGTGGTAGCGGCTCGCAGCTGAGACTCTCAAGGGAGGTCGGGAGGAGGAAGGCGTGTCCAGGACATTTGAGTCAGTAATGAAGTGGTGAAGTTCTATGAGTTCATGTGTTGACCCTCTTCACCTGTAGAGCCTTCAGAATGGGTGTAAAGTAGCTAAACTTCTCTTTAAAGGACGTTTTCTCTCCATGAGTTTGTCCTCAGACTCTGATCCAGAAATCTCCACTTCAGCAGCTCTTACATCACCGAACTTCACTCTTTGATTCCTACATATATTCTGAGGGTTTATGCATTCATAACCTCATTTACACTACAAACATGGAGAAATTTGTATTTTAACGGCGGTTGAAACTATGTTCTGATTCATGTCCCTTCTTTAAAAACCTTTGACTCCAGCATGTCAACAAACTGAAAACAAGAACGTTCATATTTCCTGTTCTGGAAATGTGCGCATATTTGAGAAGATAATGCCTCATTTGCATATTTAAAACAGAAAACCTGTAACACAAAAAGAATAATCTTCTTAATGTTAATTAATCGTCTGGGAAAGCTTCCCGGTGATATCCGTTAAATCTTTTATCCACCTCTCCTTTAATGAGTCCTTTAATGAAGGCTGGGGATAATGGATCTTATTTAGTGTGTGTGTGTGTGTGTGTGTGAGGGTGGATGAAGATTAAAATATTTAAAAGATGGTGGATATCATCAACACATCTATCGGCTGCTTCAATCCCCCCCCAAAAAAACACACAACCCACGTCCTTACAGCACAAAAGCAGGCGAGAACGGGCAGGATTTCATCAAAAGGGGTCGAGTGGAGAGAGGGGCGACGAGATCACCATGGCAACGAGAACCTCGGCGAGCACGAGTGTGTGTGAGAGCGAGTGTGTGTGTGTGTGTGAGGGAGCTTCGTGAGTGGGGATAAAAGGGGAAATCGCTCTCCTCTCGTGGAGATTCTCGCGGTCCAAACGCTCTCCTCACGTCACAACGACAACAACGGTTACGCAACAACGCTCACGTCGGAATAAATACACAAACAGAATTAAGAAATTCATGTTCCCTGGTGGCGGCGACACAAACAAAAACAATTTAAATAAAAAATGTAAACGAACACAAAGTAGAGGGAGATCGATGTCTGCTCCTAAAGGACGATGTCGCGGATCCACTGGACGTCATTATCGCCGGTAACTGACCAAAAACTAATACGCTAAGCGTGTTCTCCTTGTTTTAAACATGCGTGTGGACACGCTCCGAGGTCTCAGACTGCAGGGCGTCGTCTGGGGGTCGGTCGTCTTCGTCGGGTCTGCGGACCTCGTGAGAGAGAGGATGTTTAATGAGTTACGGTGAAATGAAGTCCAGAGAAACCAACCGGGACGGGAATGACGGGAGGCATCGCATCACACGGTCCTGGAGGAGGAGAGGAGAGAAGGAGGAGGAGGAGGAGGAGGAGGAGGAGGAGGAGGAGGAGATGGAGGAGGAGGAGGAGGAGATGAGATGAGGAGGAGGAGGAGGAGGAGGAGATGAGAGGAGGAGGAGGAGGAGGAGGAGGAGGAGGAGGAGGAGGAGGAGATGAGAGGAGGAGGAGGAGATGAGAGGAGGAGGAGGAGATGAGGAGGAGGAGATGAGAGGAGGAGGAGGAGGAGATGAGAGGAGGAGATGAGAGGAGGAGATGAGAGGAGGAGGAGGAGGAGATGAGAGGAGGAGGAGGAGGAGATGAGAGGAGGATATGAGAGGAGGAGGAGATGAGAGGAGGAGGAGGAGGAGGAGGAGATGAGAGGAGGAGGAGGAGATGAGGAGGAGGAGATGAGAGGAGGAGGAGGAGGAGATGAGAGGAGGAAGAGGAGGAGATGAGGAGGAGAGGAGGAGAAGAGGAGGAGGAGAAGGAAGAGGAGGAGGAGGAGGAGGAGGAGAGGAGGAGATGAGAGGAGGAGAAAAGAAGAAGGTGAAGAAGAAGAAGAAGAAGAAGAAGAAGAAGAAGAAGATCAGACTGTGTCTGTTGGTTCAGACTACGCTCTTGCCACAGATGACAGTTTTGAGCAGCTCAATTCTTGTAACCAAGTAGCTAGCTAAGTAGCTAGTTAGCAAAAGCGTGGTGGAATTGTCAAGCTAGCTAAGTAGTAATTCTTGTAACCATTGTAGCATGACAGCGTGGTGGAAGCTAAGTAGCTAGTTAGCCATCTCTATCTATAGACTACGCTCTTTTCACCATGTAGGAAAGCACATTGCTATTGGCAGATAAATCAGCCAATCACAGCACAGAAGGGCGGGACTACTCTTGAGTTAGATTAGTTTGAGTGGTGCGTATAAAGTATAGATATTCATCTTTTAGTCTTACCAGACAATCTGTATAGAAGATGCTACTGGTCAGTCACTGGTTATATTAATGAACTAATAATGTTAACACAGAATGTTCTCAGCCTATTTTACTAAATGTTCTCTGCATTTAAAAACAGTTTGAGCGTATAAAACACATATATACATATATATATATACATATATATATATATATATATATGTATATATATATAACGCTACCGAGCTCCACTTCTTTAGTTGTGTCTTGATCTGCTGACGGACTCACCTGGTTTACTCCCAGAAGTAACGCAGATACCAGATGGTTTCGTTCTTCAGCTGAGGGCCGAACAGAGGGTTGGCCTGGGCCAAGATGGCCACCAACCAGCTGAGGGAAGCAGAGACAGAAGAAGAGCGGCGTTACAGACACGGCGAACCTCTGGCGTTACTCGGGTTCACCTCGTTCTCACCGCCTCTCTTTTGGATCCCACCGTGACGATAACAAGAGGCTCCGCCCACAGGAAGCGAGAGACTCTCCCCGCCGCCGACTTTCAGCTTTAACCAGCTCTCAAAGAGGTCGTCCAGAGAGGGCTAAATGATTTGTTATCGCCCCGTTAATGCCCCACCGTCGACCTTTTGCCTCTCGGGGAAGCTGCTAATGAGCTGGCCCTGCAGGCGCAGCGGGAAGAAGAAGACGCTTTATTTACGGGCTGCCGCTCAGAGCAGCTTCCAGAGCACGCGCCCACGTTCCCCACGCGCTATTACAACCCTTTTATGTGTTTTTGTAATTAGCAAACGTTCAAATATGATTGGCAGCTTCCCCTATTTGCAGGACGAGTTTTCGCACGTCACTCGTGAGCTTTTTTCCCCGGTTTCTTGCAAAATACTGACGGCATCTGTGCCTGTGTGTAACCTAAATAATAATAACAACAATAATGTATTTCATTTTTAACGCACTTTTCCTTCAAAAGAATATCAGAGATAAAGATAGATAGATAAAGCGACCCATGAAACAACAAAAATGAATAGCTGACAAGATAAAAAGTGCCTTTCTGAATACAAATGCTTTTAATCCCGTCTTAAAAGAGTTCAGTGTCTGAGCAAACCTAGTTTGAGTTTACAGAATACGACTAAGACGTCGGCTATAAATATTGAAGTTTACACTTTTTTTGTTTGTGACCAGACAATCTGAAAAGATGCTACTTGATCCGTGAATAACACAAATGACATAATAGGCGATCTATATTTAAACTAATCAGAGTTCTCCAGTTGTCAGTAATCATTTAAATTAGTTAATCAACGTGATATATTTCTTCTTTATCCTTCTCGTTCCATTCAGGCTCCTCCGCCTCATCCAGCTGCTTTATTTTGTATATTTCATCACAGTTTGAGCGGCCGGTCGCCTCCTGGAGGCGCTGCGACTCCATCTAGTGGTGAGATGACGATGCTGCACCTCTCTGAGCTCTCCGTCTGCACACACGTCCTCATGGCGATCTTTTTTTCCTCCAGGCTATTTTAGGATCATTCATCCAAATTTCAAGCTGCTAAATATTCCAGTGTTTTGTGTGGGTCAGGTGTTTGTAAGCATGCTAGTTTTGGAGGTAAAAGTTCAGTTTAGTTGTTTTTTTCCACCACACAATCTGCTTTAAAGTGTGAACATGCGTCGTCCGGTGTGCCTTAAATCAAACGGTGATCTTGCATCTTGTGTCCAGAGTCGGTCACGACACCGTTTCACCATCACAGAGTGAAATGAAGGTGAGACAGGACGTCCGTGTTTATGCTCTTCTAGTCGCCGACCTCTGCTTCTGGCGACGGACAGAAACCAAGATGGCGACGGACAGAAACCAAGATGGCGACGGACAAAATGCCAAACACAAGGCTTCAACACAGTTACGGTGACGTCATCCACTTCTCATAGACAGGCTTCACACACATGCTGACCAATGGATTCATGACTTTAAACCAAATGTCATGACAAACATTTAGTGAAGTCTGGGTGTAAACAGTAAAAAGTGAGTAAATGTAGTATTTAAACTAACAATGAGAATACAAAGCATACAGTAAACCTTAAATGACTCAAATGAATGAGACAGTAGTTTGATTAAAAGAATAAACATTTATATAGATGCCTGTATGTATGCCTGCTTATATTTTGAGTCTTTCTTTTAAAAGCATATTCATTATTTCAAACTCAGCGTAAATGAACGACATGAACACATGAATATAACACATTTACATGAACACATGAATATAACACATTTACATGACTTTTACTCAACTTTGGAGGTTTAATTTTTTTCAAGGACTTTTCCAGACCTGGAAATAACCATTTTAAAATTCCATGACTTCTCCAGGTTTTCCATGAGTGTATGAACCCTGTGTATATATATATATATATATATATATATATATATATATATATATATATATATATATATATATATAGCCACAGAAGAAGAAGAGAAGTTAGAACTTACAACAGGTAGCAGCAGACCGCCGTGAGGATGAGACTGGTGACAATCACACTGTGGACGAAAAGAGAGGAGGAGGTCATTTCTGCTGCTCTGTCTGCTCACACACACATTTACTCAGTAGAGTTACTTTTACCTTTTTGATTTTGAATCCTTAAATAAATGTCCCAAACCTAATTTGAAGAAGTAGTTCAGTGAGCAGGACTTTTATGTATGTGATGAAGTATACCTTCATTTTTCAGGTGTATATTTGTTGCTGCATCAGCCCCAAAAACTTGTTTCTCAAATGGGAAAATAAAAACCCTGAACCTTGAAATAAAACATGGAGTCCATTGGAATTATTGTGCAGAGCAGTTTAGGAAATAAAAACACACTATAATAATATAAAAACCTTATACATACGGTGGTATATGTACCTAAACTTCACACTCTTCATACTTACACATACATACTCTGCATTTTTGCACTTCTCTATTGTCTAAGTTTAATTTATTTCCTAAATAAAACTTTCTGCGCTCTACATATCTTTCTTCCCTGCTATTTGTAACATATATATATATATATATATATATATATATATATATATATATATATATATATATATATATATATATCATCCCTGTTGTTGTTTTTAATATGTTGATTTTAGTCTGTAAATTGCTGCTACTCTGACAACAAATTTCCCCTTAGGGATTAATAAAGTATATATTCATTCATTCAATATGTACAAGAAAGGTGTTAGATACAGTTTTAAATAACATTAATAAATAGGCTCGTCCTGAGTGCTGTTCTTGGATTGTGAAAAGAGGGAAAAGTGGAGAGTTCTATGGGAATATTGCACATTTTGAGAGGTGGAAGAAAGTTATGTGTAGAATATTGCGCCTTTATCAGAAGGTATATGACACTAAATAAACCAACGTAACATCTTTTTACCCAAATTATCTTTTACAAACGCATTAACCTCACTGCCGTGTTTGGAGGGAGGGAGGAGAGGAGGGAAGGAAGGATGGAGAGGACGCGAGATGACGCGCCGGGCCTCTTCCTCCTCCACCGGAGCGCGTTACACAGACGCTCCGCGGGGCCGAGCGCGACGTAAACAACGCGTTTTAATGCAATAATAAAAGCATTGTGTAAGTAATGCATGGGATGAGACGTGAGGGGACGCAAAGGGGACGCAGAGGGAACGCAAAGGGACTCGGGGGGTTTAATTGCAAGCAGATGAACGGCATCTCTGGAGCGCCTTACCCGCGGTTGGGTCCTTTGGGCACCAGAAACGGAGCCACGACGCCCACGAGCGCCCACAGCGTGGTGAAGCAGATCATCGGCAGCGCGAGCGAGTGGGAAACCATGGCTGCGGTGCGCGAGGAGGAGGCTGACAGCGCCGCGAGAAGGAGAAGAGTTAACCCCGGCTGCGTCCTCTCGGAAGATAAAGCGCATCAATGGCCGCACGGCGCTTTCCGCTGGGGCCCCGCCCCCGTTGAGCCTGAGCCGGCCATGTGATTGGTCCAGGCGCGGGAGACCGCGGGCTGTGATTGGTCGAGCCGCCCGTCTTGGTTTGCATGACAGTGAGAGGGATTGGACGGTTGTCGGTGCCGAGCAGGTTGCAGGCAAAGTGTGTTTTTTTTAATTTTTAAAATGAGATGAGATCAAATATAACTTTATTCACGAGTTTTTTTGTTTTTTTTTAAGATGACATCAAAATAAATAAAATACAATTATAAACGTACTGGAGCAACAGAATAACAACTATTAAAGGTAACGCATAATAATGATAACAGGGGAAATAGAGCACAATAGCAATCGAGGAAGGTAAATACATAAATAAATAAAACAGTTAAATACAAATACAATTGGACATGAAATTGTAACCTAATATTGCACATTGTAGAAAATGGAAAAAGTACTATTAAACATGATTTATTATCGTACTTATACAAGGTTCTTATTGTTGTAAGTGTCAAGTGTTATTGATTGTATCTTCTGTGACTGATTGTTTATGTTTTTTGATACAAAATGTCCTTGGAATACATTTTGCATTCACTGGAAGTTTGCTCTTATATTGATGTCAGTTCTTACCGTAAAATTATTAATCCATTTTTATATAATATGATATAATATAATATAATTTGAAGATGAATATAGTATAATATCACTGTCAACTATCATTAATAGGATTTACAACAGAAAACAAAACGATTATAAAATGCTGCTTGGGAATGCAGCCCTCAGGGACTGCTGGAAAGTGTTTTCCCTTATCAGGTTTCAGGTCAGGAACGTGTGTGTGTGTGTGTGTGTGTGTGTGTGTGTGTGTGTGTGTGTGTGTGTGTGTGTGTGTGTGTGTGTGTGTGTGTTTCAGGCTGTACGTCCACGTTGTTGCAGCTCCTCCTCGTCACCAGCAGAGGTCAGTATAAGCTTGCTTGGTTTGTCGTGGAGACACTGAGTTAGAGAAACTCTCTCACCTCCACCTGGAATGCAAAAGGAAGAGGACGAGGTCAACAACAGGGTCAACTAATTGGATAATATTAAATAATACATTGTATTTATTTTGCTCAATATACAACCAAAACACATATATTGAATAATAATAAAAATCTGTCAGAGCGATCACATATTTTTCTGGCAATCAAGAAATGTATATATATATATATATATATATGTGTGTATAAACATAAATATTGTATTATTATAAATAATATTCTATAATTAAAATATTGTATTATTATATTAATAATATATATATATATTATTAAAATATTATACTATTATAAATAATGTATATAAATATATAGATATATATATATATATATATATATATATATATATATATATATATATATATATATATGTAAAAACCATATTGAGAGTCCATGACCAGAAAGCTATCCTTTAGTGTTTTTATTTTGATGGTCAGCGACCGGAAGTGGCCTTCAAATTCTGCCCGTCATTGTTTTATTGTTGAAAGAAACTACCGGAAGTAGTTTTTTTTGTCGCGACGCCTGCGCGCTTGACGGCAGTGACTGCTGCGGGCGGAGGAGGCGGAGGTACCAGTCCTCATGAACTGTCCGGTACCGGCGAGGTGTCAGCGGACAGATTTTGGTAACGCGGGACGGTAAACAGTGATGAAGTTCACCAGAGATATCTGCCGGCTGCTGGGCTTGGGAGGCGGTGAGTACAGCCGCCGTACAGCGGGGGGACGGGGGGGGGGGAGACGTTGGTGCCACAGGTTGTTCCGTTTAACGGGAGCCGTGACGTCACACGAGAGCCTCGAAATAACGTTAGACTTTTTTTTTTTGAGGGGGGGGGGGGGGGATAACAAATACAAAAATATTTATATTGATTATGACATTCTGAGACTTTATTTTTTATTCTTACCCAATTTTTGTTATTCTGGTAAAATCGTTTTACTTAATTTACTTCAGTTTTTTAAAATATGTACCTTTTTGTTAGGACAGAGACAGCTACTTCTGGTTTAATGTACGACTTCTTCTTTTTTTGTTCTTGCTGTAGAGGCAGTGGTTATTGCACGGTGTGTGTGTGTGTGTGTGTGTGTGTGTGTGCATGTGTGTGTGCGCGTGTGTGTGTGTGTGTGTGTGTGTGTGTGTGTGTGTGTGTGTGTGTGTGTGTGTGTGACAGTGACAGCTTTGTGTAAAAAACACAGTTAAGTGCAACATGCAGTGTTTCACAATGGAAGGCTGTGTACACATTAATGCCACCAGAGCTGTAGCTGAGCTTATTCAAGCAATGTTTTGGAGATATATATATATATTTTTTTATTTATTACTTTTTTATTCTAAATGTTATATATGTTTGTATATATATTTGTATACACATATGCTTACATATATATATATATATATATATATATATATATATATATATATATATATATTTATACATATAATGTATATACGTTTATATACATATGTGTTTATCTATATCTGTATATGCAATATATATAAATGTGTTGCACCAAACTCGATTGTGCTCTTGCCTTGAAAGAACAACATGTCCATGCACAAATTAAACTCCCTCATACCCTCGTCCTCAACACCTCCTCTGATATTCACCAGTGGAATGATGGGAAATGTAGTTTTACTTGGAGTCCTGCGTTCTCAGGAAGGAATAAAAGCCAAACAGGCCACCTGTTACCCACCAAGGCTGAGCGGTAGTCTAACATGTTGATGTAATGTCTATCTAACTTTAAACAATAAACTCTGTGTTTAGGGCGGGGCTACAAGGTGATTGACAGGTCTACCAGAGCCGCATACGGCGTCTCTTTTTATAAGCCCTCCAATATTGTTAATATTTTTCACATGATCTCCTCCTCAGTCTAAATAGGTTAACTTCCGTTCATCGGTCGCAAAAAAGCCAAGATGGCGGCGGCCGTAATCCAAGATGGCGACGGCAAAATCACCGACAACCACACGACCAACTTTGCATTTACTTTATTCACACTGCGTTTCGTCTGGTGATTTGGGACTCTTTCCCACCTCCGCTTTCCACCCCAAACACGACGTAACCCGGGGGTTAGAAACCCCAAGCAGCCATCTTGTGTAACTATACCGTTGATCCACGGTAACCCACGGTAACCCACGGAGGGGAAACCACTGGCGGACTCCTTTCTTTGTTGGGGCCTTAAGACTGGCAGCACGTCAAAAATCCATCTGAAACTATTTGACTGGCAAATGAGTCCTCGTCACCCGACAACAATGTAAGGGAACTGGTCCGACCACAGCTGCAGCTCTCGAATTCTCCCACCTGATTGAGAATGAGTACGTCATCCATGCGGCAAAAGCTAAAAGTAAAGCTTTGTTGACGCCTCAGCTGAACCCCAAGTCAGCCATACAGCACCCTCGTTCCTGGACTGGACACCCAGCTGATCCAAGCATTATAAAGCTGAATATTACAGAGAGTTTTTGGAAAAACAACAATATACAACAATAATCATAGGGGGCGAAGAAGGAGAAGCTATGTGACCCAGTGAAGGCCTTTTCTTTATTGAATGAATGTGGCGGTTGTTTTGGCTGCCAAATACAAAACAATTTCCTGAAGGGAAATCCTGGACTTGCCCAACGAGCACGACGCCTAGAAAATGTGATACTTGGATATGTGGGAGAAATAGTTGGTGTTTAATTCCGTAAAAGTTGGGTTATAAGCTGCTACTACCTTCGGTGGTTGTCCCCGCTAGCTCCCCGCTGCTGCTAGCTCCCCGCTAGCTGCTGCTACTGCCCACGTTCCCGCTGCCCGCGTCGAGCCGGGGCTGTTCCCGTTACCTTCAGTGGTTGTCGGGGAGCTAGCGGCTACAGCTAGCTGGCTACAGCGGGGAGCTAGCGGGGAGCTAGCGGGGAGCTAGCGGGGACAACCACCGAAGGCAGTAGCGGCTTATAACCCGACTTTTACGGTAATCTGAATCTTTTTGCTGACGGAGAACTCTCCTTTTAGACTCGGTGCCCGTTCTGTAAAATGTCGTGAGAGGCTTCACTTCAGGCCAAACGTAAGCCGAGCATCACCTTTCTCCTCTGAACGTTACACAACTTAGTTGAAGACTAAGCGCCCCCGTTCCTCCAGCACTCGCTGACTGAAACTTGTTGACGATACCCGAAATGGACTCTCAAAGAGAAGCGCCGCGGCTGCCGGGCATTCCTGGTCCTGGACCAACGCAGTCGTCATGAGCGAGGCTTCTCCGTCCTTGAACTGCCTCACTCCGGTACATCGCGCTCTCACTTTGCTCTCACGTGTCTTCATCGGCACTTGCACGTGTTTCTTTTTTATTTATTTCTTTTTGAATAAGAAAAAACCTCAGAGGATGAAATGTAATCTTCCAATATTCCACTTTTTTTTTGTACGACGATGTGTTCAATGCCCTCAAATGTTTGGGAGAATAAAGTTAGATATCAGTGTTTGCTGAGCAGGAAAATGAATTCATAATGAAAGTACTTTTTTACGGTGCTTTCAACTTCATCTTGTGGTCTTCTTCATTACTTTTCTTTGTTTAAAAAGCTTTTAGAGGACTGAAACATGTGTCGCTCCGTCTCGCTCGATGCTGCATCATAGTGACTGGTTTCATTTGGCATAATAATCTTCACTCAAGGTCGACTTACTAGCTTTTTTTCCGCAAGACTTTCAACCACAACTCATGGTCTTCATCGTGACTTTAAAGTTGTTCTTCACAGTTTCAAACAAGATAAATTACAGTTATGAAAGACGTGTTTGATACATTGCCGCATTGGACACGGTCACTGATTTGACAGAATAATCTTGACTCAAGGTCGATTTACTTGCTTTCCCCCCCAGAGCTTACAGCCACCGCTCACGTGCTTCCTCCAGTAAACAAAAACAACACCACAGTAATAAAGATCTATGTAGTTAACATACGTGTTAGGTGTGTGTGTGTGTGTGTGTGTGTGTGTGTGTGTGTGTCAACAGTGTGGTGAGTAGGCCAGAGGAGGGGCAGATGATTTAGTGTTGTTCAGCACAGACTCTCATTAGCGCCGAGTTTCCTGTTCCTTGAAATGATTTATCTAACGAGGGAGACGGAGCCCACGAGATCGATGCTTCTGTCGTATTTTATTTTGCATGAACGTCACGCGACCTTCTGGTTCGTGTTCGTCAGCACATCGAAGCACTTCTAGCAGCACAGACTTATTTGTTCTATCGTTCTTTAAAACCTTCAACCCTTTCATTCAGGTAAACCTCCAAAACGGTGTAAAAATGTGACACAAGCGACAACAACAGCAACTCTTTTGAGCGCTCATTGCACCCCGAAGTTACCACACCTGAAGGTAGCACCTGTAGTTCTTCCTGTAGTTCTTCCTGTTCTTCCTGTAGTTCTTCCTGTTCTTCTTCCTATAGTTCTTCCTGTCGTTCTTCCTATAGTTCTTCCTGTAGTTCTTCTTCTTCCTGTAGTTCTTCCTGTAGTTCTTCCTATAGTTCTTCCTGTCGTTCTTCCTATAGTTCTTCCTGTAGTTCTTCTTCTTCCTGTAGTTCTTCCTGTAATTCTTCCTGTAGTTCTTCCTGTAGTTCTTCTTCTTCCTATAGTTCTTCCTGTAGTTCTTCCTGTAGTTCTTCCTGTTCTTCTTCTTACAGTTCTTCCTGTCGTTCTTCCTATAGTTCTTCCTGTAGTTCTTCTTCTTCCTGTAGTTCTTCCTGTAGTTCTTCTTCTTCCTGTAGTTCTTCCTGTAGTTCTTCCTGTAGTTCTTCTTCTTCCTATAGTTCTTCCTGTAGTTCTTCCTGTAGTTTTTCCTGTAGTTCTTCCTGTAGTTCTTCCTTTAGTTCTTCCTGTAGTTCTTCTTCTTCCTGTAGTTCCTCCTGTAGTTCTTCTCCCTGTAGTTCTTCCTGTAGTTTTTCCTGTAGTTCTTCCTGTAGTTCTTCCTGTTCTTCTTCCTATAGTTCTTCCTGTCGTTCTTCCTATAGTTCTTCCTGTAGTTCTTCTTCTTCCTGTAGTTCTTCCTGTAGTTCTTCCTGTAGTTCTTCTTCTTCCTATAGTTCTTCCTGTAGTTCTTCTTCCTGTAGTTCTTCCTGTAGTTCTTCCTGTAGTTCTTCCTGTAGTTCTCCCTGTAGTTCTCTCTGTAGTTCTTCCTATAGTTCTTACTGTAGTTCTCCCTGTAGTTCTTCCTATAATTCTTACTGTAGTTCTCCCTGTAGTTCTCCCTGTAGTTCTTCCTATAGTTCTTACTGTAGTTCTCCCTGTAGTTCTCCCTGTAGTTCTTCCTATAGTTCTTCCTGTAGTTCTTCCTATAGTTCTCCCTGTTGTTCTCCCTGTAGTTCTCCCTGTAGTTCTTCCTATAGTTCTTCCTATAGTTCTCCCTGTAGTTCTCCCTGTAGTTCTTCCTATAGTTCTTCCTGTAGTTCTCCCTGTAGTTCTTCCTGTAGTTCTCCCTGTAGTTCTCCCTGTAGTTCTTCCTGTAGTTCTTCCTATAGTTCTTCCTGTAGTTCTCCCTGTAGTTCTTCCTTTAGTTATTCCTGTAGTTCTTACTGTAGTTATCCCTGTAGTTCTCCCTGTAGTTCTTCCTATAGTTCTTCCTGTAGTTCTTCCTATAGTTCTTACTGTAGTTCTTCCTGTAGTTCTCCCTGTAGTTCTCCCTGTAGTTCTTCCTATAGTTCTCCCTGTAGTTCTCCCTGTAGTTCTCCCTGTAGTTCTTCCTATAGATCTTCCTGTAGTTCTTCCTGTAGTTCTCCATGTAGTTCTTCCTGTAGTTCTCCCTGTAGTTCTCCCTGTAGTTCTTCCTGTAGTTCTTCCTATAGTTCTTCCTGTAGTTCTCCCTGTAGTTCTCCCTGTAGTTCTCCCTGTAGTTCTTCCTATAGTTATTCCTGTAGTTCTTACTGTAGTTATCCCTGTAGTTATCCCTGTAGTTCTTCCTGTAGTTCTCCCTGTAGTTCTCCCTGTAGTTCTCCCTGTAGTTCTTCCTGTAGTTCTCCCTGTGGTTCTCCCTGTACTTCTCCCTGTAGTTCTTCCTGTAGTTCTTACTGTAGTTATCCCTGTAGTTCTCCCTGTAGTTCTTCCTATAGTTCTTCCTGTAGTTCTTCTTCTTCTTCTTCTTCCTGTAGTTCTTCCTGTAGTTCTCCCTGTAGTTCTCCTTGTAGTTCTCCCTGTAGTTCTTCCTATAGTTCTCCCTGTAGTTCTCCCTGTGGTTCTCCCTGTAGTTCTTCCTGTAGTTCTTACTGTAGTTATCCCTGTAGTTCTTCCTATAGTTCTTACTGTAGTTCTCCCTGTAGTTCTCCCTGTAGTTCTTCCTATAGTTCTTACTGTAGTTCTCCCTGTAGTTCTTCCTATAGTTCTTACTGTAGTTCTCCCTGTAGTTCTCCCTGTAGTTCTTCCTATAGTTCTTACTGTAGTTCTCCCTGTAGTTCTTCCTGTAGTTCTTCCTATAGTTCTTACTGTAGTTCTCCCTGTAGTTCTCCCTGTAGTTCTTCCTATAGTTCTTCCTGTAGTTCTCCCTGTAGTTCTTCCTGTAGTTCTTCCTATAGTTCTTACTGTAGTTCTCCCTGTAGTTCTCCCTGTAGTTCTCCCTGTAGTTCTTCCTATAGTTCTCCCTGTAGTTCTCCCTGTAGTTCTTCCTATAGTTCTCCCTGTAGTTCTTCCTATAGTTCTTACTGTAGTTCTTCCTATAGTTCTCCCTGTAGTTCTTCCTGTAGTTCTCCCTGTAGTTCTCCCTGTAGTTCTTCCTATAGTTCTCCCTGTAGTTCTCCCTGTAGTTCTTCCTATAGTTCTCCCTGTAGTTCTCCCTGTAGTTCTCCCTGTAGTTCTTCCTGTAGTTCTTCCTGTAGTTCTTCCTGTAGTTCTTCCTATAGTTCTCCCTGTAGTTCTTCCTGTAGTTCTCCCTGTAGTTCTCCCTGTAGTTCTTCCTATAGTTCTCCCTGTAGTTCTCCCTGTAGTTCTTCCTATAGTTCTCCCTGTAGTTCTCCCTGTAGTTCTTCCTGTAGTTCTTCCTGTAGTTCTTCCTGTAGTTCTTCCTATAGTTCTCCCTCTAGTTCTCCCTGTAGTTCTTCCTATAGTTCTCCCTGTAGTTCTCCCTGTAGTTCTTCCTATAGTTCTCCCTGTAGTTCTTCCTATAGTTCTCCCTGTAGTTCTCCCTGTAGTTC